>NC_138371.1:84819433-84853089 GCF_054177405.1 Leptonychotes weddellii | reverse complement strand
TTTTTTTTTTAAAGATTTTATTTATTTATTTGACAGAGAGAGACACAGCGAGAGAGGGAACACAAGCAGGGGGAGTGGGAGAGGGAGAAGCAGGCTCCCCGCAGAGCAGGGAGCCCGATGCGGGACTCGATCCCAGGACCCCGGGACCATGACCTGAGCCGAAGGCAGTCGCTTAACCAACTGAGCCACCCAGGCGCCCGGGCAGAGGATTTTTTAACTCCCGGATGAGAATGATTAAGGTAGTAAGGATGGCAATCAGACGTTCTCTGAATGGAGCCCACTTCAAGTTTCCAGTAATACTATACCTTTTCTCCCAAGGTCAAAACAATTTTCCTGATGAACTTTGTTATTCTCTGCTAGATTAAAAAGCTTTTTGAAATGATAAAATTGTGGACGATATTGGAAAAATCTCATTGAGGAAGGTGTATCCCTGACAGGAAACTGCCCTTGTGGTGTTTTTGGAGGCATTTAATAGGCTTGATGTTTGGGGGGAATATGTTCTGCAGTCATGGGCTCATTGTATACCAGCAGGGATTAAGACATTAAATGATGAATTTAATTAGTCATAAGGAAATGAAGTTGAAACAGGTAAAGGTACCAAGACATAGGTTAACTTCCAAAACCGCTGCAGGGAATAGGAGGAGCTGGTTTGCCCTAACTGAGGTAGAGTAGCAACTGGAGTTAATTCATAAGAACTGACAGTGGGATCTTATTTTTAAAGAAGAATCCTTTGTTGTTAACTGCTTTTAAGATAGGTGGAAGCCCATTCCATGTCAACTGGAGTCCAGAAACTTCCTAGAGAAATTGTTGTCCTAGGGTTCACATCAACCAGAGGACAGCCCTTTCAGCTTACCCAACCCACCTCTACCCTAACTCACCCAGAGATGATGACAGTAACACTTAGGAAGGATAGTGACATTATTGACACTTTACCATGACACAGGGATTTTAAGGAAGAGAAATGCCTGGTGGTTCAGGCATACTAACAAAATATACTATCTTAGGCTAATTATGCTGTAATTTATAATGTATATTCTCTTCCTCAAAGCAGATTATATCAAAACCATTTATGAATGCACAGTCTCAGAATCTATGTAGAACCCAGAGTTGAGGCAGATCTTATCCTTGTCTGCAGGGAACTTATATTCTTGCTGGAGAGAGAAGCAGTAATCACTTAAAAAAATTTAAACACTGGGCGCCTGGGTGGCTCAGTTGGTTAGGCGACTGCCTTCGGCTCAGGTCATGATCCTGGAGTCCCTGGATCGAGTCCCGCATCGGGTTCCCTGCTCAGCAGGGAGTCTGCTTCTCCCTCTGACCCTCCCCCCTCTCATGTGCTCTCTCTCATTCTCTCTCTCTCTCAAATAAATAAATAAAATCTTAAAAAAAAAATTTAAACACTTTTTATTCTTACGAATACAAAGTGAAGACACTTAGGAAGACAAAGTGAAAGCTCAAAATAATAGTTTAAAACACCAGGAAAATAAATGAATTTCTTACAAATTCTACAAAGGTCACAACCCAGCAGACCAGAGCTATATTTATTTGCCTGGCAAAGTATGCTTTTTTTCTTTTGTTTTAATTAAATTGAGATGCCTTTAGGGGAGACAAGTTCCCTCCGGTTCTCCCAATTACCCATTTATGCTGCCTGACTGGCTCCTGGAGGCATAGGAGTTGCATCTTTAGGTAAATGCCTAGTTCAGAGGGGAAGAAAAAAGAACACTGTGAGTTGAGAGAGCAAAGAAAAATCCTAGGGAAAATCTGGGTCCTAAAGGGTAAGATTTGGATAGAGAGAGAGTTTGAGAAAAGATTGGGCAAGAATTCTTCTAACTACTAAATTTCGCATCAATTGAAATATAGACACAGATACAGGCAGGGACCCGATTTGAACAGTAGCTTTATTATGTATGTGTTACGATAGGTTAGGCTATTCTGTATTATGAAAACTCTCCAAAGTCTCAGTGGCTTACTACAACAAAAACATCCATGACTCATTTCTGCTGCATCCCCAGTACAGGCCTGCTGCATGCCCCATTGTAGTAATGCAGGGGCCCAGACTGACAGAACCCTATAGGTCTTTGAACCTGGGTGTGTGGGCTGCAGGGGAATCAGTTTTTAGGTCCTCGGCCTCCATATGGCCTCTTTCTTAAAAACTGTCTGCCTGAGAACAGCCCACCCTCCCACAATTGCACTTGTCCACTTTTTTAAAGAAACCATATCTTTGACCCATACTCAATTTTACTGTCATTCTCTTCTCCAGGGTGAAAAAATCTCTGGTGTGCTAAAAAAGTGGGACAATTTGGGAATGTATAGTTCCTGAGGGAAAATTTTGAGAAAGAGACTTTTTAGCTAAGGAGTACTGAAGGGAGCTGATTTCAGAATCATGGCCAGACACCCACCTTCCTGTTCTCCTTCCTTCCTTCCTCCCTTCTAGCTATCTATCCATCTGTCCATTGCTTGATCGATCTATTTATCTCCTGTATCTTAAACTTAGAATTCAGAAATGAATAACAAGTGTCATAGGGACATTTATTAACACATTGTGTTGGATTTAAAAAAAAATGAAGCCATAGTTTTGTTTTGAGAGTGCATGTGAGGGAGGGGCAGTGAGGAAGGGGGAGGGGCAGAGAGAGAGAGAATCCTAAGCAGGCTCCACGCACAGCATGGAGCCTGACTTGGGGCTCAATCTCATGACCCTGAGATCATGACCTGAGCTGAAATCAAAAGTTGGACGTTTAACCAACTGAGCCACCCAGGCACCCCTGAAGCCACACTTTTTGTTGGAATTCAAACTTGGTTTAGCTGACTGGTTTGACAGTAAAGATCACCTTATCCATTGGGTTATATGGTAGACATTTTTTATGAATTAAATGAGCTAAATTGGCAGCTCCAAGGTTTTAATAAAAATGTATTTAAAGCATATTTACAATTTTTAGTCTGAAAATCACATGCCTTTCTACTATCAAATATGTGATAAACATTTTAGAAGTAAACTTAAAAATCTATGAGGGGACCTAAGCACCTAAAGTCTTTCAGAGAGTGTGCTAGCAAGAAAGCAAAAACCAAAAAGAAAAAAAACCCAAAAAAACAAAAAAGCCAAATTATGTTTAAAGATCATTATCTAGTCTTCTTGGCATAGTGACTGGGCTGGCCCCACTGTAGGTTGAGGAAGCAGCCTTTTAGGTAGTGGTTTTGCAAGCAGCCTTAGGGAAAGGAAAATGGACAGGAGAGCCCAGAAAGAGCGAGTGCAAGGCAAGGACGGATGGGGAGAAGGTGAGGGCCAACAGACAAATGTCGCACAATGGCCCCAGCTGCTCCTGCTGGGTTCCAGGTTCCAGGCCTATCCGCCAACACCCAGAGCTTCCCTTTGGCTGCTCAGATTGCACATCCACCGCCTCACCAAGGTCTGTGCTGTGACAGGACCAGCAAAGCTGACAAGTTTATATCTTAGCCAAAGCCCATCACCACTAATATAAAAAAATAGTTTAAAGCTAACTTTCCAAAGTGGTAAGGTCAAGGACACACCTGGGTGAGGAGAGCAGCCCGTAAGAACAGATCTGTGAAAAGCACTTTGAAGGTATGTTGAGCACAAGATTGGGGAGCCAGGTGTCCCCGTGATTGGATGTGTCCATCCCACCCCATCACTTGAGGTTTTCTAGAGAACACAACTCACCCCTTGCTGCTTCAGGAAACTCACAGAGCAAGTATCACCAGCATCAAAGACCGCAATTCCAAGAAGACAGTATCTGAACTGTTGTCCATGCCCAGTGGTGGCTGCTCAGGGGATGCTTTTATTTTTCTCATTTCTGGAGAAAAACATTTAGGTGGACTGAATGTAAATAAAAAATGAAGGCTATCTCTGGCAGGGTTACTTTTTATTTTCACAAAGAAAAATAATTAGAGCATGTTAAGAAACATTGATAGGACTTCTGTGAAGTGATACTGAAAATGAGAGTGGACCAAGAGGAAAACACGTTGTATCTTCATTAGAGCACCGTGAAGGGGAGAAGTAGTGTCCCACATGTACATCTGGTGTTGGATTTCTGATTTTGCTCCATTACATCCCCACTGTCTGTGGGCTTCAGGGTGGGCAGCACTGTCCTCAGCCTCTGCTCTGGGGTTGTCAGGGCTGGTCTGAGGAGGGAGGATGGAAGCAAGGTTAAAAATTTCGGCTTGAGTCAGCCAGACCATGGCTCAGACCTCAGCTCCAACGTCACTGGGGACTTACCCTCTTAACAGTAATAATGAGTACCTGAATAATAACAAGAATATCTTCTAACACAGTTGTGAAGTGGTTAATATGTACCTAGCACTATGCTACATTTTTTTTTTTTAAAGATTTTATTCATTTATTTGAGACAGAATGAGAGAGAGAGAGCACATGAGAGGGGGGAGGGTCAGAGGGAGAAGCAGGCTCCCCGCCGAGCAGGGAGCCCGATGCGGGACTCGATCCAGGGACTCCAGGATCATGACCTGAGCCGAAAGCAGTCGCTCAACCAACTGAGCCACCCAGGCGCCCGCACTGTGCTACATTTTTAATATCTTTTGTGAAACAACCCTTCTAAACAACCCCATAAAAACAATTCTACAAGGAACCTGAGCTCTAAATCATGGGTCCAGGGTCCCATGGGTGGTATGTCACATTCTAGAAGCCACACTCTAAACCCCTGGGCTATGCTATCCTGGTTTTCTACATTGTACATGAATACCTCTGTAGTAGAGGCGTGAGGATTTAATGAGCCGGTGGGTGTGAAGCAAATGGCATAGAGACTGATACTTCATTGAATTAATAGTAAATGCCGATGACTGAAAATGCTAACCACCAATATTTATTGCTTGCTTACTGCTTATTAACCATTGTTCTATGCTCTTTTGGGGTATTCACTCATTCAGTCATATCCTCTCACCAGCCCCATGAAGTAGACACTGCTATTATCCCCACTTTACGAATGAGGAAGTTATGAATGGAATGTTTAAATAACCTGCCAAGGTCACAGAGCTAACCAACGGTAGTACTGTTATTTGCACGCATGCCATCTGGCTCGAATGCCCAAGCTCCAATTAAGCAACACTCTCTTTATTATTATCACTGTAATAGGATGTAGTAGCCAGGGCTCTCTAGAGAAACAGAGCCAATAAGGATGTATGCATAGATACATAAAGAGATTTGTAAAGAATTGGCTCATGCAGTTATGGAGGTAGGCAGGTCCTGAGATCTGCAGGGTGAGTCAACAAGCTGGTGACCCAGGAGAGCGAGCAGGTATAGTTCCAGTCTGAAGCCTGGCATTAAGACCCAGGAAGAGCCACTGTTTCAGTTTGAGTCCAGAGGCAGGAAAATATCCCAGTTCAAATGATGTCAGGCAGGAAAGAATTCTCTCTTACTTGGAGGAAGGTCAGCCTTTTTGTTCTATTCAGGCCTTCAACTGATTCAGCAAGGCCCTCCCCACATTAGGGAGCAGTCTGTTTTACTCGGTCTACCCATTTAATGTTAACTTTACCCAAAAACATTCTCACAGAAACACCCAGAATAATATTTGACCAATTATCTGTGCATCCTGTGGCCTAGGCAAATTGAAAAAAAAATTAGCTGTCACAAGTCTGTCTTATGTAAACTTGACACCTTTGTGCATCTCCTTAAACCATACTTAATCTTCAAATGAAGATAACAGTGAGGTCATAATTCTTCCTATTGTGTTCTTTTGTTTATTAATCTTTTTCCTTTAAGAAAGATGTATGGACCTCTTGTACTATAGCTTTATTATATATAGTTGACCCTTGAACAACACAAGGGTTAGGGGTACCACCCCCCCCACACAATCAAAAATCCATGTATAACTTGACTCGTCAAAAACTTAGTTACTAATAGCCTACTGTTGACTGGAGGCCTTACTGATAACATAAACCATCAATTAATATATTTGTATATTCTATGTATTGTATGCTGTATTCTTACAATAAAGTAAGGTAGAGAAAAGAAAATGTTAAGAAAATTATAGGGAAAATACATTTATAGTATCATACTAAGAAAAAAAAGTCTGCACATAGGTGGATCTACGCAGTTCAAATCCATGTTCAAGGGTCAACTGTAATCCGTAATACAATATTTGTGAATGTGCTCATTTGCCTGCTTTACAATTCTGCCTGCTTCTCTCTGGCAAGGACCGGGCCTTTCTTATCTTTGATTCCCACCACTTAGCGCAAGAAATCTCATAAACATAAATAAAGCCTGCTTATTTTTGGCTACTTCACTGACACCAGAGTGGGACAGTACCTTTTCTTGTGAATATAAAAATGGGATGGAGACAACACCCTATAGACAAATGCTAAGAGTGTAACCGTGATGCAAGGATAGAGTCTCCATCAGTGTTTCATGGAACAGGGAAGCCCTTTACCTCGCTGAGGCTGGCATGGACTATGAGATGGAGTGGGGCATGGCAGGCAGGGGTGGCTTCCAGAGCAGGTAATGCTAAGGTTCAGGTTTGAAAGACAAGAAAATTTTTCCAGGCAGCAAAGACCTAAAGTATACCAGAAGAGAGCAGCATGTAGGAGGAAAAATCTAGAAAAGTAGCCCCAGGAGAGATGGTGAGGGGCTTTGTTTAAGTGCTAGAGAGTGGATACTTAATTTCCTCCTTCATGGGGATCTGCTGAAAGGTTTTTAAGCAGGACAGAGGCATGATCTGATTTGCATATCAGAAAGATCTCTCTTGCTGCACGTGGATGACAGATTGATTGCATGGGGAGAGACTGGAGACTGGGGGGCCACTTAGGGGACCATCACCATGAAACAGGCAGTGACGCTGGGAGTCAAAATGGTGCTGTTGTTGGGGCTTGCTCCAGAGGAGGCTGTGGTGGGCTTTGTGAGAGCTGGGTCCCTCCCCTCGGCCTCCCGCAGCAATGTTTGTTTGGCAGCTCTGTTTGTAAGAGGAAGGAATAACTTAGTGTTAGCAATTGCACATTGGGCTTGGATGTTCAACTCCTCTAGCGGACATTTGATGGAGAAACGAAATGAAGGAAGGCTGACAGGAGCAAAGACCGAACAAATAGATTAGTGACTACCAGGTGTCTCCTCCCTGTCTTCTGGAGAGAAGTTTAATGAAGGAGCCACTATCAGTTGAGTTCAGGGAAGGATGTGGGGCAATGTTACAAATGTGTAAGGGTCCCACTTTCAGAGCTGTTATTTTCGTAAACTCTTGCCTGAAGCATGCCAGAAAATGGTTGCTGGGAAAAACCAAAAAAGAGGATATAACTCTAGGTGAAATGAGGCATTGTTCTTTTCACATTATTTTTATGGCTGCTGAGCAGGACTAAACTAGTAACATATAACAGAAACAGGCAAAGTTGTCAAGAGCTTGTAGTCTAAATAATGCGTGTCTTAAAATGATTTGTTCCAAGCCATCGGGATATTCTTCTTGTGTTGTCTAGCTACGAGAAAGTCCCCTT
Organism: Leptonychotes weddellii; assembly: GCF_054177405.1. Lineage (NCBI taxonomy): Eukaryota > Metazoa > Chordata > Mammalia > Carnivora > Phocidae > Leptonychotes > Leptonychotes weddellii. Next base: position 84,845,652 of record NC_138371.1, on the reverse strand, counting down.
TTGTTGTGTGGACACTGTGAAAGTTACTCTGGAGAGCAAGGAGATGTTTTCCTGGGACCTCCGGGCATGCACAGATGCACCGCATCCCCACCCCTGGTAAACCTGGAGGGAGCATGCTGCTGGGGTAGAATGTAATGGGGCACAGTCTTGGGGCTGCTTCTGGTGTGGGGGATTATCACTGCGAAGCTCATTCACAGAATGACTAAATTGTGGAGGAAAGTTGGAAATTATTACAAAAAAGCCCAGGCAGGATGGAGAAACTGAGTTACTGGGCAAACTGTTTTCTCTTCCCCACCGTTTTTGCTGGCTTATTGAGTGGTACTTCCATCTACCTAGCTGCCCAAACTTGAAACTTCGCGGAATCCTAGATTTCACCCTGTATCACGTAGGCTAGGCGAGGCTATGCAGCAATGACAAATGACTCCAGGGTCTTTGTGTCTTTCAACAACCAGATTTATTTTTTCATTCAGGTTACATGTTATTTGCCGTTGGCTGTCTAACTGGACCCAGACTGATGGAGCTGAATCTCTCTGGAGCATTGCTGGTCTTATGGCAGAGGGAAAAGGGAACATAGTGATCATGCATTGGGCCCTGAAATTTCTGCTGGGAAGTGATGCTTGTTACTTCTGCTCACATCTTATTGGCAAAAGCCTGATGTTGGGATGGGAATATACTCTTATCAGGGAAGGGCAGCAGATATTTCTGTTTGTAATGGTACTGTATCCAGAGCCATAGAGAACAGAGTTCAAATCTAAGCTCTTCCACTTTCAAGCTAGGCAAAATGTGCTTTATTTCCTTATTTCATGACTTGGATATCTGGGGTTGTCACATAACCTGTATGGTGAAGAACAGGGACTTGTTGAAAATATCACTTCAATGATATTTTTGCCGCTCCTTCAATGCTCATGTTCCACTAAAGTCTGTATCATTAGACATGACTACCCAGTACCTTTCCTTTTAGATTTCCCCTGTGGACAGCTGAGCTTGTTCATGCAAGACTGCAGTGCCTGGCCTCCCCCAACTCTGCCTTTTTATTTATTTATTTATTATTATTAATTTTTACTATTGTCATCTTTATCGGGAACTTCAGCATCTATATAGGCAATCATACTCAGTGTCTTAACATCTTGGTTCCTTTACCTCCTTACTTCTAGGGATGTCGTCCTCTGCTCCACTTCAGCCATGCCGCCCCCTGGTCTTAGTTTAGATTTTGTGACAACCAATTATTATACCACCTCCAAAATCTCTATTGTGAGTTAGAGATTGTAAGACTACTCTCTGATCACCAAACCTACCTTTCCACCTCACTCCCTTTACTGTTCCAAGTACAATTCTTTACACTGGGGCCTTCAATCTGTTGTCCTTACTCCTTTCCCACCACCCATCTCCCAAATGTCAACATAGCCTTCTGTCTCCAGCCTAGATACCTCCCCGAAGTTAGCCAAATTGTGAGGTAAAGAGCAACGTCCTCCAGACCACCAAGCCTGCCCAAGACCTCTGACACCAACTGCAAGTTCGGGGGTGTATTAGTTCCTAGGGGCTGCTGTAACAAAGTGGCACAGACTAGATGGCTTAAACAATGAAAATTTATTGTCTCTCAGTTATGGAGGCTAGATGCCCAAGATCCAAGTGTCGGGAGGGTTGATTCCTTCTGAGAGCTGGGAGCAAGAATCTGCTCCAGCCTCTACCCTAGCTTCTAGTGTTTTGCTGTCAATCTTTGGCTTTGTTTGGTTGGAAGAAGCTTCATTGCAATCTCTTCCTTCATCTTCACATGACTTTCTCCCGTGTGTGTGTGTGTGTGTGTGTCTGTGTCCAAATTTCCTCTTTTTATGAGGGCACCAGTCACAGTGGATTAGTGGCCCACCCTACTCCAGTTGACCTTACCTTATTTTAACTAATTATATCTGTAATGACCCATTTCTCAAATAAGGTCACATTCTGAGGTCCTGAAGGTTAGAACTTCAACATAGGAATTTTGGAAGAGTGCAAATCAACCCATAAAAGGGGTTTCCAAAACCATCCTTAGGTTTGATGATTTACTAGAAAGACTCATAGAACTCACAGAAAGCTGTTCTCATAGTTATGTTTATTACAAAGAAAGGATATATTACAATCAGCCAGAGGAAGAGACTCATATGGCAGAGTCTGGAAGTGTTCCAAACACAAGACTCCAGTGTTCTTAGGACAAGTTACTCTCTTAGGATTAATGTGTGCCAATAAACACACAGTATTACCAACTCAGGAAGCTTATCCATGCTTTGGTGTTTAGGGTATTTATTTATTTTAAAGATTTTATTTATTTAAGAGAGAGAGAGGGTGTGTGCATGAGTGGGGGGAGGGGCAGAGAGAGAGGGAGAAGCAGACTCCCCATGGAGCACAGAGCCCAAGGCAGGGCTGGATGCAGGGCTCAACATGGGCTCAATCCCAGGACCTGAGATCATGACCTGAGCCAAAGTCAGACACTTAAGCCAGTGAGTTACCCAGGCACCCCTGGTGTTTAGGGTTTTTACTGGAGCTTCATTATGTAGGAATGATTGATTAATTGCCCATGTGGTTAAACTCTGCCTCAAGGGTGGTTGATACTATGTGACCCAAAGTTTCCCCCCTCCCCCATATAGCAGATGTGGCCAGTCCTACCCTGAACCATCTTGTTCCCATAAACTATTAGGTGTGGTCCTAGGGGTCCACCATGAATAACAAAAGATGCTCCTATCACTGAAGACATTCCATGGATTAGAGGTTACCTCCCAGTTTTCAGAACAGAGGCCGGACCTCTCTTTTGATGAGGCCAAATTCCTTATTATACAACACCTGTCCTTTGATTGCTGATTCCATTGATCTGCTCTGATTAAACCCTGACCTAGTGAAATCCAAATCTTTCTACTAGATGCCTGCACCCAGGCAGCTGAGCATTGCTGGAGAAAATCTCCAAACAGGGTAGACTGATCTCACTTCATGAGCACACATCTCAAGTGGGCCCTCTGCTCTGCCAGTCTTACTACACTTCCCTGGCACAGCCCCTTTATCTCTCTAAGTTTGATTTTACTGTCTTCTCTACATATACCTCCTGCCCCATTTCTATAAGCCTCTCTCTCAGATGATAAATCTCTTATTTTTCATCGAAAAGAATGGTTGCAATAAGAGTGACCTAATATTTTCTTCCCTAAATTCATCAGCCTTTGAGCTATTTGACCCCACATACTCTGTTTATCCTCCTGATACATAACACCACCACCACCCCCCTACTAATTCCATGGCTCGAAATAATATATTTACCCCAGTGGCTCCCAAATGGCCTGACTTCTCTCCTAATCACCCAGGGCATGTATTCAGCTCTCCACCGGGACGTCACCTCTTGGATGCCCCCATATCCTTCACATTTACCATGGCTGACATTGATTCCCCTACCTCTTGATTTCCCTACCTCTGTTCCGAAACTACGTCGCTCCTGAACTTCCCCATCTGAGGAAATTCACCATCTTCCTTCCAGTTCAGACTCAAAAATGAGGAGTTATCCTCTGTTTCTTCAACTTTCCCTCCCATTCAGGCTATAAGCAAGTGTGTCAGTGACACTGTCAAAACATATTCTGAATCTGACCACTTCTCAGCCTCTCCACCGATGAAGCCTTAAATGCAGCTCTTTACCTGGAACTAGGGCAAACATTTCTTAAGCATTTCTTTTGCTTCCATTATTTATACTTTTCCAATCTATTCTGTATGCAGCAGCCAGAGTAATCTTTATTAAATGGAAATCATATATAATCATGACCCTATTGTCAATTAGAATAAAATTCATCCTCTTTTCATGACCTGTGCACACACCAACCTTATTTCAGTCTTGGGGCTTGTGGCAAACACTGGCTGGTTGTTGAATAAACCATTTCCCTTTTATTCTTGGTCACACACACATTTCCTTGCCTCCGCACAGGTGGGTGTCTGAGTTGTTGCCAGTAGAATGTGAGCAGAAATGATCCTTTCCTATTCTGGTCCAGAAAACTGTCCACATGCAAGTTTATATTCTCTTTCTCTTTCTCCATCTACTACTTGAAAACAGAGGAGGATGAGGCCTTAATGATGGTGAATCCACATTTTGGAAGAAGCCTGAGTGAGTGACTTTTGTGGAACAGGGCGCCTCCTCACCCCTCTCTTGAAGACTTCATTGGACTGTGCTTTAGCACAGTGACAAATATGCTTTTATTGTATTTGACCTTTGATATTTGGGGGCTGTAGTTTCAACTGTTAGCATAATTTAACAAATATAAAACTCTTGTGTTTCTTCCTCCTCTTTTTAAAATTCTCTTTCCCAAGATCTTTGTATGGCTTCCTCCCTCTCAAGATTTAAGGCTTGGTCAAATGTTACATCCTCCTCAGAAAGGCCTCTCTGGTCCCTCTATCTAAAGCAGTTCCCCAACTGTTCCCCAGTTCATACCGAATTATCCCATTTGTGTTCTTCACAACACTAACCACTATCTGAAATCATATGTAAATGTGAATATGAATTTGTCTATTGTACATACATTCATATGCCTGTCTTCCCAGCAGAGTATAAATTCCGTCTGGGTGCAAATCTTATCTATTTTTTGCATCACGATATTTTCAGCTTCTGAAACAATATCTGGCACATAGTAGGCACTCAACAAACACCTTTTTGAGTTAGTTAATGCATTTTAAAAGATCCCAAATAGATTTTAGAGTGATAGTATGAATTCCCAATTTGGTGTTACTTTTCTATCTGGAGGAAAGACTTGCTTTTAATGTTTTGCGTTACAAATAAGAGACTAAAATGGATAGTACTAGGAAAAGAAGTGTGTGATATAATAAAAAGTAAATATTTGGTCTTTGTCCCTGGTACCTGGCACAGAGCTCCTAAAACCCTTGGGATTTCCTGAGTAATAAGAGTGTCTTCTGTATGCTAATGAGAGGATTCAAGTAGGGGGTGTGCAAGATAGCTCCAGGATGGGGGCTGGTTATCAGAAAAGCCAACCATGTGATTAGAGGGTTGGAGCCTTCTGCTCCTACTTCCTTCCATGTCCAGAGAGGAGAGACGGACCTGAGATTGAGTTCAATCATGAATAACTAATGGTTTAACCAATCATGCCTCCATAATAAAAACTCCATGAAGGCTGCTAAACAGTGGAGTTCAGGGAGCTTCCAAGTTGGTGGGCGTATTCGCTTACTGGGAGGGTGGTGCACCCTAACACCATGGGGACAGCATGGAGACAGAAGTTCCTCGGCTTGGGACATTTCTGGACCTTGAACTATGTATCTCTTCATCTGGCTATTCGTTTGTATTCTTTATGATAAACTATAATAGTATAGCAATTTATACTATGTGAGCTATTCTAGTGAATTTTGAAAACTAAAGGACGGGTTGTGAGAATGCCTGAATTTGTAGCCAAATTGGGCAGAAGTGCAGGTAGCCTGGGGACCTGGGACTTGTGACTGGCATCTGAAGTGGGGCAAATCTTGTGGGACTGAGCCCTTAACTTGAGGGATCTGCAGCAACTCTGGGTGGTTAGTGTCAGAATTGAATGGAATTCCAGGATATCCAGTGGGAGTCAGAGGACTGGAGAATTGTTTGGTGTTGGAATGACATATTTCATGTCAAACACCACACGAAGTAAGAATTCATTGGCTTAATGTGTTAAATAGCTGGCTTCTTACCCCAGGCTCACTCTGGAAGAAGGGCACTTGAGTTTTGTCCTTCAGGTGGCAGCCAAAATATTGTTTATAAAAGGCCCCTATCCTCCCTTGAGTGCATTTTCCCTACTCAGTGATACTGTTATGGTGTTAGGGACACAGTTCAATAATATGGGTGAACAGAAGGAAGCAAAGAGGAAGAACTCCATCTTTATGTCTACCCCAGTATAAGATACTCTCATTGCTTTTTCCAGGCCACAGCATTTAGACTCCAAATGTTATACTGTCCCCTCCATATGTTAACTGTCCCTCAACCCCAATTTTTCTCCACCCAACAGCCAGAGTGACTTTTTCAAAGCCCAGATATGGTTAGGACAGTCAGCAATGACTTATTGTTCAAGGTTCTGTGTCACCTATTCAAGTTCACCTCTCCAACTTTATGTCTTCTATGCTCACCAGGACACTGAGCTCTGGCCACCTTTGTGTGATTATGTAGTTAATGTCTTTTCTTCTCACTAGAGTCCAGGAGGTTAGGGATTGTGTTCTTTGTTGCTTAGCATTTTATCTTCAAATGCCAATCACAGTCCCTAGCAAATAGTAGATGTTAAATAAATCTGTGTTTGAATGAATGGATAAAAGGAGAATGAATGGAATTCAGGTCCTATCTTACTGATAATAAGGGAAAAGTTAAGGTTCTCAGAAACAAGTCAATGAACTCTCTTGTATAAGTGGACTGGAGAGAAAATTCTGTTACCATGTTAGCTGTGGGCCATTTATTGGGGTGGGAGGCATAACCTAGATATTCAGGTTTCTGATGAGAAGGTGGTCAACCTCTTTCTCACATACCACTTTCTGTCATTAGAGCCCACAGACAGTGTGATGTTTCAGGGCGAGGGAGACTTACAGACAATCCCTGGAATCCTTAATGATCAATCTTAGTCACTTGCATCACAGCCTCTGGTCACTATGGTACAGGCCAACTGAGTGACTTTGACAGATTGACTGATTTTTTAAAAATATTTTGTGTCAGTTTTTCAGACCACAGCCTCCTGCTTGTCAAGTTCACATCATTACATTTATGTTCTCTAGAACTGGTGGGATAAACAGAACAAGAAATTCTTATATTAGGCATTTTGCAAGAGAAATCAACTAACAAACATGGCAGAAAATAGGTTGAAGATATTGTTATATAAGGAGACCATAGCCATTTATCAAGGAGGAAATCAAAATAACTAATAAACATTAAAAAATCTGCTCAACCTTTTTAAGAATCAAAGATAATAGAAAATAAAAAATTTATTTTTTTTACTATAATGTTTAAAGTTTTTAAAAAATGAGGTCAGCATGATGATGTATGGTGACTAACATAACAACAAAATAAAAAAAAATGATGTCAGCAGGATTGCATGCAGTAGACGCTTCAGTGCTTGTGAGGGTGACTTGCTTCAACTTTTATATAGCAGAGTGTATTGGTGATATATAACAGGACCATGGAAAATATTTTATACCTTTTGCAAATCATCTTCCCAAAATCAATCCAAAAAATGTTTGACATAATGTTATTTACATTAAAAAATAAAATCTAATGAAAATCCGCCCTTAATATCTAATAATAGAGGAGTAGTTAAAAAAAATATGGCACTGCCATATGAAGAATATCAATAACAGGAAAAATGCTGAGAAGGTTATTTAGTAAACAGAGCACGGTACAAAACTGTATGAAGTGTTAGATGTCAACTTACAAAAGAATATTTGCATACAATAAAAAAAGAAAATATAAAATGTTTTTATGTCTAGGCATAAAGAGGAAAATAAAAACCAGCATAATCTCACAATTCTCAGTACAGATATAAGACAACACAGTATGATTCTTTATATTATAGATTTCTGAAATTTCTACATTAATCATGTAAGTTTAGAATAACCTGAAAAAAGGTATTAAAAACACAGACAGTGGTTTGAGGTTAGCTAGGCTTAGGTTCTGATCTTGGTTCTGTTACTTCTTATTGTGTTCTTGAGCAAGATGGTCAGGATCTGTGGGTTTCAGTTTTCTCATCTGTACAGTGGGCATAATAATGTACATAGGGTTGCTGGTAAGGTCAAATGAAATATAATATGTAAGGTGCTTAGCATAGTGCATGACACAGAGTAGGCTTTAATGAATATTAGTATTCTCATCTTAGAATCAGAAGCTGAGAATTTCAAATGCTGGAGGATGTCTTATCCAACCTTCAAGGTACATGGGGAGGGCAACTGATGATGATAGGAGAGGACACTGGCTCATTTCCTTTGCATCAGTCATAAGCATCTGAGCTGTCTCTGAACCTCAGCCTCTGGATTTTGCAAACCTGTTCTGTTTTCTTTTTGCTAAGCCTCCTTGCTTCCCTGGAGAAAGAATTCAGCCTTGAATTGCTCCTTTTTGGTTTGTTTGGTTGGATTTGATGTTTTTTATGTTATTCATTCCTGCAAAGGAGAACAAATTTCCTGGAGTGATTATTGATGCTAAAGCCTAGTAAATTACATTCTGAGAGAAGAATTTAAATGACAAATACTGCTTACTATCAGTTGAGAATCCTGAGTGCAGGAAAAGTGACAGGCCAAATCAGGGGAAGTTGGGTTAACCTATGTGGGAAGTTAAGTTTACCTTGTAACAGAGGGAAAGGGACTTGGGAAGGAAGGTTTTAAATTCACCAGGAGGGAGCCTGCTGACTGTCATCTTTCCTCTGGCCTCTCTTCTTGCTTGTTCAGCTTTCACACTATGGGCAAAACGAGCTCTATACGATTAACCTCTGCTTAAAACCACTTCTGGCCTTTTATTGCTGAAAGATAAAGCCTAGACATCCTAGTATGGCCCAAGCCCTTCACAGTCTGCCAACTATTTATCTTTTCTGCTCTATGCAGTTTCTTGGACTGCAGTGCCTCATCCGTTTATCAGCCTATCTGAAAAGCTCTCACTCATATTTCAAGACCCAGAGCAACTGTCCCTGGACTATAAGTTCCTCGACTAGACTGTGGGTCCATGATGTCAGGGAGAGGGTCTCATTCGTCTTTGCACTCTCTGCATTTGAATGTTTCAGCTGCAAGCAACAGGACGCCAGACTAGAAGGTTAACAGTGCAGGCATCTATCATCTCACTCAACAGTAAGTCTGGAGATAGCAGTTCTAGGATTGGCGCTGTGGCTTGATGACTTTGTGTCTTTATTTTTTCCCTCCTCCAACCTCAGAGGGCTAGCAGTTTCCTTTTGTAGTCATGTGATAGCTCCAGCAGCTATAACTGCTGGAGCTATCACAAGGTGAGGTTCTGTTAGGAAGGAAAACATGTACAATGTTAGGTAGGCAGGACAGTGTGCAAGTGCAGAAAAGCAGAAGTGATGGATCAAAGGCTTTTGTTCCTGAGTCCTCGTCTTTTTTAATTGATTGGTTAGAAATTTTCCCAGGAGCTGTACAGATTTTTCCCTATATATCATTGGCCAGAAATGGGTGACATGATTACTCCTAAGCCAATCACAGGCCAAGGGGAATTGGATGGCCATGACTAGTCAGTCCAAACTTGACTCCAGCCTTTATTTTATTTTTTATTTTTTTATTTTTTTATTATGTTCAGTTAGTCATTAGTTTTTGTTGTATTATTCAATGATTCATTAGTTGCGTATAACACCCAGTGTTCATCACATCACGTGCCCTCCTTATTTCCCATCATCGAGTTACCCCATCTCCCTCACCTCCTTTGCCACAACCCTCAGTTTGTTTCCCAGAGTCAAGAGTCTCATTTGGTTTGTCTCCCTCTCTGATTTCTTCCCACGCAGTTTTCCCTCCCTTCTCTTATGGTCCTCTGCGCTATTGCTTATATTCCACATATGAGTGAAACCATATGATAATTGTCTGTCTCTGCTTGATTTATTTCACTTAGCATAATCTCCTCCAATCCCATCCATGTTGATGTAAAAGTTGGGTATTCATCCTTTCTGATGGCTGAGTAATATTCCATTGTATATATGGACCACATCTTCTTTATCCATTCATCTGTTGAAGGACATCTCGGCTCCTTCCACAGTTTGGCTATTGTGGGCATTGCTGCTATGAACACTGGGGTGCATATGGCCCTTCTTTTCACTACATCTGTATCTTTGGGGTAAATACCCAGTAGTGCAATTGCTGGGTCATAGGGTAGCTCTATTTTTAAGGTCTTGAGGAACCTCCATACTGTTTTCCAGAGTGGCTCTACCAGCTTGCATTTCCACCAACAGTGTAAGAGGGTTCCCCTTTCTCCACATCCTCGCCAATATTTGTTGTTCCCTGTCTTGTTAATTTTAGCCATTCTAACTGGTGTAAGGTGGTATCTCAGTGTGGCTTTGATTTGTAATTCAATGGCTAGTGATGTGGAGCATTTTTTCATGGCTAGTGATGGCTAGTGATATGGAGCATTTTTTCATGCATCTGTAATCCATTTGCATGTCTTCTTTGGAGAAGCGTCTGTTCATGTCTTCTGCTCATTTCTTGACTGTATTATTTGTTTCTTGGGTGTTGAGTTTGAGAAGTTCTTTATAGATCTTAGATACCAGCCCTTTATTTGATATGTCATTTGCAAATATCTTCTCCCATTCTATGGGTTGCCTTTTAGTTTTGTTGACTGTTTCCTTTGCTGTGCAGAAGCTTTTTATCTTGATGAAGTCCCAAAAGTTCATTTTTGCTTTTGTTTCCCATGCCTTTAGAGATGTTGACTCCTCCCTTTAGTCTGGAGCTGTCTTCTCAGAAATCTGCTTGATATCTGAATGTCAGAAGGGTGTTCTTGGGAAGGAAAAGTGTAATGATATTAGCTGGGTTACCAATAGCTTTTACCAGGAGAACCTGGTATTGCATCTAATTGAATATTCTCCATAAAACCCTACAGTCCTTCTGTGAAGTTCTTCAATACTCTGTCCTCTGTGTCTCCATAGTCTATTACTGTCACTGTATCATAATTTCTGTTTCTGTTTTCCTGTTATTGTATCTTAATTGCCCATCTGCTTGTCTCCTGTATGGAACTATGAACTCTTTGGGGACAGTAAGCATATTTTATTTAGGTTTCAATGTCAAGCATTTAATGTACCTTGGTTCTCAATAAATGTTTGTTGATTGATTTTCTGTGCAACTCCTATCAAATCTAATTTTTTTCCTTTTTCATTTCTTTTGATATTCTGTCTTTATTGAGGCCATTAGTGATGTTATTAGTGCTTGAATTTCCATGTGTTTGAATGTCACATACCTACGGTCATACTTAGAAATGCGGTGCTGGTATCCGTAATGAAGCCTGAGGCCCTGCTTCAGATGATAATAGCTACATAAAATAGATTTTGATTGAGAAATTTATTAACGATTCTTTCCTTTGGAAGATAAAAGCCTGCGTTTGGCTTTATCAAAGACAATATAAATTGAAAATTGAAAAGTTCAAATCTTTTGCATGAAAAATGGGTTTCATGTAACCCCAAACCAAACCAAACAAAAAAGTTAATCCAACTTTCTTGAAAATGACAGCTTTAGTCAAGTTGATGTATAGAGTTTCCAAGGGGTGTTTGTGACTCTCCCTTTTCCTCTCTCCATTCCACCCATTTATATGTGTGCTTGGAGAATGTAACTCTCTACAGTGGAATGAGTGAGGAGCTGTCTTTCTCTAAATGACCATGTCTCAGAACCTATGAAAGAAATTCTATGACATCATTTGTGCAGTAGGCATCTGTGCACGTGTGAGAGAGATTGCTATAACTTAATGTGGCATGTAATAATGGTATCTCACTTCTTATTCTTCATCCAAAAAGCTTTTCCTGACCTTTGCATCTGAGTTAGGAAGTCTTCCTTCCACTACCCTTAACATGCTCCTTACTGTATAATTATCTACCATGCTTAGCACAGTGCATGTGCTAAAAATGTTGAATAGGTAAGATTGTGCAGGGGAGATATATGTGCATTTCTTATATATACACTGTTTATTTAGCAAACACATATATATAGCACTTACTCTATGCAAGGCATGTTTCTAAATGCTTTACACATATTCATACAGAATTTTACAATTTAGCAAAGCACTTTTGACACATTGGCTCATTGATTCCTCATTTTCACTTTAGTGAGCAGATGGATAGAAATTATCCCCATATCACAGTGAGGTGAACAGACTCAGAGAGGTTCATTTATTTACCCAATATTACATGGTTTACAAATAGCAGAGTTGGGATTTTGATGTACTTATTCTGACTCTCACCCCAGTGCTTTGCAAGAAGAGCCTTTTTGGAGCCTCTTTAACATTTTGAGGTTGCCACATCTGTGGTAGATGAAGACTGAAGGGGACCTTTGGCTATTTTGTGAAGTTGTTTAAGGAATCAAAGATTTTTTTTATATGTTTAAAATGAATTTTAGTAGTGTCTTAGCAAATGCTACATTGGTGCTGCCTAGCAATCCCTAAATTCAGTGTCTGAAATAACACTGCAGTTGGCCAGGAGGTGGCTGATCTAGGTTGAGCTTGGCTGCTCAGTTCTGCATCAGGCAGTGGATTTGACAGGGCTCAGGTCCTCCAGGTAGCCTGGGCTCAGGGCTACTCCATACGTGTTCAGTCTGGGGTTTGAGCTCCTCCCTTCAACATGGTAATGGGAGAAGTACAAGAATTCAAGTCCAAGGACACAAATCCAACTCAAGGCTCTGTTTGTGTCACATGTGCTAACATCCCATTGGCCAAAGCAATTTATACAGCCAAATGCAATTCAAGGGAGGAAGCAGATTCTACCCACTATGAGGCCAGAGCAAGCTACATGGCTAGAAGCAATTTTGGTGGAATGGGAATTTAAACTTCCACAGTGGAGATGAGGGAGAGGTTGGGTCTAAATATTTTTTAAGAGTAATCTAATCTACTACAAGGGAATTCTAAATAGGGTTGTCAAATATAGCCAATAAAAATACAGGGTACCCAGTTGAACTTGAATTTCAGAAAACATAAAATATTTTTAGTATAAGTATACCCCAAATATGGCATGGGGCATACTTATACTAAAACATATTTGTTGTTTATCCAAGATTCTAATTTAACTGGGTATTCTGTATTTTATCTGGCAATCCTAATTTTAGATGAATCAGTTGCTCTCCACAGGGTTAGAATAATAAGAAGACTATCTAATTGACCAGATTATGCAAAATGTTGATTTTATTTAATTATGTTGATTTCTCCAGTAACTACCCTTCTGCCAGGATTGGCCTTGCTCCCAGAGAACAGGCACAGGGTTCTGTAAAAATGCCATTAATTATTTTAAGGGGTAAGATAAATGGAGTCCTCAAGCCAGTTAGCCACTGGACTTCTTGTTAAACTTCCAGTGAAGGAGGCAGTAAAATGTGCTGGAGATGTTATAATTTTAAATGATATTGGGGAGCAAATCTGGGCAGTCTGTCCCCATAATCTCTCTCTGCAGCAGGATTCCAGGCTTGGTAACTATATGTTTTGAGAGTGTTTATCCTTATCATGGTTTTTGCCTCCTCCATACTCACCTTAGTTGAAAAAATATGGGTGTCCTCAGCACCAGATGAAGAATGGTGTGCTGACTAACTGGCCATAAAGGCCAAAGTAGATTCATTTTCATTTGGGGATGCTGATGTTGAAGTGGTATGAAATCTTTATTTGGAATGACCCCCTCCCCTTCACCTCTCTGTTGTCCCTTACCCTCAAATAATTATTTATGGCCCGCATACCTCCGCTGTGGCTATTGAAATAGAAGGACAAAAGATACACCTGTGAATTGCTCTAGTTAGCCGTTTGAAGGGATTTGTTGGAGCAAATTACTTTGTTTTGTGTTTGATTGCTGTAGTGCCAGTAGTTTTTTGATCTTAAATTGTTGTGTGTGTACTTGTTTTTAAAGGTTGAGGAGGCAGAGTGGAGATAAATAGGATATGAGAAGTTTTGGATTCTTTTCTCTAAGCCTTGCTTCCCATCCAGAAATATTTATATTGAAATGTGAGGCCTGGTTTTCGTAGATGAATGCCAACCCCATAAACTTAGGATGTTAATTTTCATTTCTGCAGGGATTGGAAATGATTCATGGTTTGCTGGATTTAGAGACACCAAAGCATTTTCTATTAACACCTGGAGCGACTGCAGAGGTGAAAGGCAGCTCTTGTAGAAAGCAAGATATTGTCCAGGGAAGAAAAATGTCACTTTTGTAGGCTTTTTCTTTCTTTTGTGTGTGAAGATGAGAATTTTTTTCCTTGAAAAATAGTTTGTCTTGTTGCAAAATGTCACTGCAAAAATCTGCTGGAGAAAATAGTGACTCATCCTTCTGTTGATTCTTTTTGCTGTGTTCATGAAAATATCACCTTAAGCATGTGGTGCAAATTAAGGGAAAATGAGCCATTTCACTTGGTTTTGTAAATGAGCACATTCTTTATATTCCTCAGTTCCATGAGAGTTACAAAGGAAAATTTCCCTTGGCTAGCTGATTAAATAAACATTTATTTGTGGAAGCAGTCAGGAGGAGAATGGGCAAATAAGTGGCACAATAAACAGGCACTTAAGTAATCATTTCCCTGGGCAGCAGCTGTGGCCTGGGTCAAGGAGGGGCTCCTGAGTCAAGAGAGCAGATTTTATTCTTACAGAGGCACAGATTTTGGCATTCTTGCTTTCAACCCTTTAGACTGCTAACTTTAATCAGTTTTCAAGGAGTCTTGAGAATTATTAAGTGCATAATGATAATGATAAATATATGGAGAACATAATGATACTAGTAATTATTGCTATTATTAAATAATCACTATGGGAAAGATACTATGCTAAACATGTTTTATAGTTTGTCCCATTTTTAATCCTCTAAAAATCCAAGCATGAAGATGATATTATGGTCACATTTCACAGACAAGGAAGGCACTGGGACATGGGAAGATTGGTAACTTGCCTGTGGTTCTGTAGGCATTATGTAGGCAAAACCATAATTTGAACTCAGGCTCTCTGACTCCAGCACCAAAATATTTTAACTTGGAATTCTATCACAAGCTTTGGTATTAGTGTAATATAAAAGATACCCTAAGATCTAACCATGTCTCCCCTACTGGATTATGTCCCTGCTTGATATGCTACTTTTTCTGGGTTATATCTTGAGCCTTGCTTTCGTGGCCTTGGCAAGTTGCATGGGATGTCAAGTAGGGAGTTAATGCTACGAAAACTTTCCAGAGCCAGGGACTGAGAAGTAAGGTGGTCACAAAGAGCTAACAAAAGCAAAGGGAAGAAGAGTGTATTACATTCAAGAGGGTATCCAGTGTCAAAAGTATGACAGTGTGAGAGATGAAGAGAAAAGGTAGCAGGAAGTTCCAGATGTTTGCTGACAATAGATCCAATCTCCCCTTTGTGGTGTGTGTCAGGTGTGGTGGGCACTTGGGTCAGCACTGTGAAGATAGATCAGGTGAAGATCAGGGTCAATAAACTTTACATTACCATGGTGGAAGGCTGTTGTTGACTTCTCCAATATCCATGGTCATTACTCTTTGTGCATATGTGTATACTATGGGAGATAGAGGTGGATGTAAGCATGGGAGGTGTTTCTGATGAGGGATCAGATACTTTGATACCAATGATAGATTTCCTCTTAGGGAAGTATTGGGCTAAGCTTTTGCATCTCTCGTATGTTTTTATTAACTTTAGCCATGATGGGGATAACCTCCTTAGCCATTTTTATATTACTACAGATTACTCAGATGCATAAATTTTGATATAGAGAGGGTCAGGACAGGAAAACCTCCAGTCTGTTAACTTTTTGAGCGGGCATAGGCCCAGGTTGGACACTGCCGAGGTGGGACCTGGGTCTGCATGACAGTGGGCATTTAGTGGGTGGCAGCTAAATGAGGCCTAGAACTTAAACTTTCTATTTCACAGTTGCCCACAGCCCATCTTACCAGAAACAACACTGCATTCACCTGTCAGGTTTATGGATGGGTCAGGAGAGGTATGGGGGCACCTGTAGGACCCCAAGTGGAAATCATTCCAACCTCCAACAAAAGGTCATGAAGGAACAGCATCATGGCCTATTGGACGTTCTACTCTTAAATCCCTTGTGCTATCAGTGACATGTCTTCTGTGCTGTGTCTCTTAGGCTTGTTGCAGGTATACAAAAGTCAGGATTTCTATAAGGAAGGGGCTGTGGCTCTGTAACATGGCTGGACTTGTTTCCTTTATTTTTTATTAGTTTCCCGTTTCCACTGTGCCAACCGGTGGGTGAGAAGGCAGCATTCTGTTGTTCAGAGTTGTGGTGCCTGTTCTACCCAAAGGCATGTGCTTTGAACTGGTAGAGGCCTAAAGAGCTTGGTTCCAAACACAGTGCCACCATCAACATGGGCCTGGACTCTTAGTAGGATGGAAAACTTCAAGGGAGAAAAACTAGGTAGCTGGCTAATGGACACAGTCTTAGAGAACTTAAGACCACTCCCCTACCCCCAACCCCGCCTCATCTTTCTTGGCAATAAGAATATTGAATAACTGTACTGTCCAATGGAACTTTCTGCAATGATGAAAAGGTTCTATATTTGTGCTGTTGAACCATGCAGTAGCCACTAGCCTTATGTGGATATTGAGCACTTGAGTTATGGTCGGCGTGATTGAAGAATAAATTTTAATTCCATTTAATTTTATTTCCTGTAAATTTAAATAGCCACATGTAGCTAGTGGCTACTGAGTTGTATAAATATACTTCGAATAATTTTGTTATGGCTAGACCATCAACACATGCACGTGCACACACACACTCTTAACCCTCTCATCTTCCAAGTCTGTGCATATGCATTGCTTTATTATCACATCTATTATCTCCAACACCTTACGAGGGTGATGCTCTTATTTTTGACATTTTCTAGATGAGAAAACTGAGTTACAGAGCAGTCCCATGTTTTATCTAAGGTTATTTAGTAAGCAAGCAGGGAACCAGGGCTCCAACCAGGCCTGTTTCTCAATCCTAAGGGCTGTAGGTGGTGATTATGAATATCTCAAGAAAGACTCAGCCTCGTAGCTCTCTTGTCAGCCTACTGGCCACACGACTGGGACAGCACTAAGGAGGTTCACCTGAAAAGTAGAGCCTAGGACAATGGCTTGGTTCTTATATTTTATTTTGGGAAATGATTCTAAGGGATCATTTCATTCATTCAGAATTGAGGGTCAGGGGAGTGAAAGAAGAGAAAAAGCCTCTCTAAGGGTATGTTACAGAGGGTAGGCAGCTGGGGCTCAATCCTGCAGGGACCATCTAAGGGATTGTGCAGAATGCTCCTTAAAGTTGTCCAACAGACAGAGTGAGGAGGGGAGAATTTGTCTACCAGCTCCTGTTTCCATCGGTCAAAGAGTTAATTCCTTGCATTTCAGGGTTTTTCATGTGCTAGCATAGTTGAATGGGCATCCACTGGCTCCCATATGGTCGTGCAGAACAACCTGGAGCAGAATGCAAGAGTCACCTGCTGTACCTGAGGTGAGGAGCTGTTAGGTTATACCTGTGTGTATCTTGCTGCTATAGCAAGAGCTGGAACTAAGAAAGTGGCTGAGAGTCTATGAGATGGGGCATAAAAGATATCCATAGACCAAGGGAAAGGAACTACATAGAGCAGCTGGGGGGAGAAATGGGAATTAGGAGAGTCTATGAAGCTCTGAGAATGATTTCTCCAATAAAAAACTGAGAACAGATGGGCCTAACCTTTGATGCCGTCAGTGAGCTATAGTCTACTGGGTTGCTAGCACAATGATATTACTTTTGTGCAACATGCATGGCACTGTTTCTTTTTTTTTTTTTTTAAAGATTTTATTTATTTATTTGAGACAGAGAGAATGAGAGAGAGAGAGCACATGAGAGGGGGGGAGGGTCAGAGGCAGAAGCAGGCTCCCTGCCGAGCAGGGAGCCCGATGCGGGACTCGATCCCGGGACTCCAGGATCATGACCTGAGCCGAAGGCAGTCGCTTAACCAACTGAGCCACCCAGGCGCCCCTGCATGGCACTTTTTAAAGTAAGTCTTGAATCCTCCACTGCCCCATCTCTTCCCAGCTGACTTCTTTATGCCACCTAGATGGAGTGAGCTCAGTGAAACCAATAATTCAATGTATTCCAAATTTAAATTGTTACAGTCTTATTCACTCATTTAAGGAAAGCATGACATAGAGGTTAAGAGTATTGCCTCTGAAGCCAGACTGCTGGGTCCAAATCCTTGCTGTACCTTCATACTAGCTTTGGGGCCTTGGGCAAATTACTTAACCCCTCTGAGCCTCAGTTTGTTCATCTGGCAATAGGGATTATAGTGCATATTTTATAGAGTTAATGGTGAAGATTAACTGAGTTAATGTATATGCAGGGATTAGCATACTCCCTGGTAGGTAGAAAGCACAATGTGCATGTTTGATATTTGTTCATTCGTTAATTGATACTGAATTATTTAGTGTCTTACACATACAAGGCACTGCTCTCTTTGATCAGTATGTGAGCCTGGGTCTGACAGTATGTTGCTCACTCCAGCCTTTTGAAATTCTTCTATGCTGTATACTCTCAGACCACCACCCTCCCCTCTTTTTTCTTCTATTTTTACGATCAACCCTTATTTTCCTCTGCTGGTTTTTCTTCTCTCTCCAACCTTTAAATGTTGGAGCATTTCAGGGCTCACTCAATCTTTGGCCATCTTCTCTTAATCACCACTTTCTCCTGAGGTAATCTTGTCTAGTCTTGTGATTTTAAGTACATTTATATGCTGGTATCTCCCAAATCTGCCTTGCTAGCTTTGACCTCTCCCCTGAGCTCCAGACTCATTATTTTAACTCCCAACTTGGCATCTCCATTTTGGGATTTGCTAGGCACCTCAAACTTAACATGACCAAAAGAGAACTATTGATTTTCTTTTACCCTCGCCCCTATCCCGCCACTGGATCCCCTTTCCACCTTCCCTGTCTTGGTAAATTAACTAATTGCTCAGGCCTCAACCCAGCAGTCATCTTGTCCTCCTATTCCACACCCAGTCTAACACTATATCCAAAAGTCATATATCAATATAACCACTTCTTGATATAACCACTGCTAGGATCTCCCTTTATGGTTGTGCAGACTGTGCACTGTTCAAGGGAATTCTCACTAACATGACAGACATCATAGATTTGTAATTTGTATCTTTTTAAATAAAAATTTTCCATCAGATGGCCTAAAGAGAATTTCCTCTTCTCAAAAAAACAGAATATTAGTCTAACAAATAGAATTAGAATATCTTGAGGACTAAGTGCCTCTTATTAGGTGAGATTGGGCACATTCAGGGTGTTATGGCAGTAGACGAGGTGCCTCTTTTTAATTCTCAGAATAGTGCTATGAGAACTAGCAGTGACCCAAATCATTGCCACAGTTCTAGTTTAGGCCACCATTACCTCTTGCTCAGATTCTGACAATAGCCTGATAAACAGCACCTTGTAATCATCTTCCCTCTTTGTCTCTCCTGTTGTCCCTTTTCTGCAAGGCAGTCAGAGGAATCCTAGAGTATAAATCAGATGGTACCACTCTTGTTCTTAAACCCCTCTGTATTACTTATGACAAATTATCCACAAAATTAGCTTAAAACAACAGAAATTTATCATCTCACAATTATTATGTGTCCGAAGTTCAGGAGAGGTTTAGCTGGGAGGTTCCAGCTCAGGGTCTCTGATGGGGTTGCAGGTAAGATGTTGACCAGGGCTACAGTCATCTGAAGGTTTGATCTGGAGGATCCACTTACAACCTGGCTCACTCGTATGGCCATAACAGGAGGCCTTAGTGCCTGCTGACTTCCCTCCCCAGAGTGAGTGATCTAAGAGAGAAAACAAGGTAGAAGATATAGTGTCTTTTATGAAAATTAGCTCAGTGGTTCTCAACGAGGAGTGACTTTGCCTCTCTTCCCTCCCCCTGGGACAGTTGGCAATGTTTGGAGATATTTTTGTCTTTACAATTCATTGGGGGGTGCTATTTGGTATGTAGTAGCTAGAAGCCAGGGATGCTGCTAAACATTCTACAGTGTAAAGGATAAAATTCTTCACACCACCCTCCCCCAAACAAAGAATTATCTGATCTCCAATATCAATAGTGCAGTGCTTGAAAAATCCTCGTCTAACCTCAGAAGTCATATATCATCACTTCTGTCTTACGCCTTTGTTTGCACAGACAAAGCTGATATAATGTGGCAAGGGATGATACAAGGGCATTAACACCAGGAGGTAGGGATCATTAGGGCCATCACTGGTTACTGCCACTCTCTAGTGACTTGGCCTTGCAATTAGAATAGAAGGTGAACTCCTTACCACAGTCTTCAGGTTCTGCCTGGCTTAGCTTCAGCCTCCTTTTCCCACTTCAGCTCTTACCATGCTCCTCTTCTTCCACTGTGCTCCAGCCACACCAACTTTACATCTCTCAAACATGCCAAGCTTGATGCTGTTTCAGGCCTTTGTCTCTACTTTGAATTATCTCCCCCTGATCTTTAGATGGCTACTTCCTTCTTGCCATTCAGGTCTAGCTTAATGTCCCCTTCTCAGAAAGCTCTACTCTCACCTAAGCTAAAGCTGAGATACTTCCCTGAGCTGACACCAGTTACTGTTTATTCCATAGTCTTATTTTACTGCATTCATAGCATTTATCACTATCTGAGGTTATTTATGTATGTGTTCCCATACTTATTTCTGTCTCCTCCCAGGAGAATGAAAGCTCTATGAGGGCAAGTACTGGTCTTGTATTCCCTGCCCCTTGGGTAGTGCTTGGAACATAGTAGCTGATGAATAATTATTTGTTGAATGAATGAATGTGCCTCTTATTTTTTAAGGGTTACATATAAGGTTCTGGCAGACTGTGGAGATGGATTTATTAAATATATGGGAAAGAAGTAAGACAAGGAGCAGAGAAGTATCATCCTTTTGAAGTAATGTCCTTTCACAGCAATGTCAGAGGAGACCTCTGCTTATGTTTGGAGTTGTTTATCCAGTTATACTGATCAATTTTCTGTTCCAGATTTCCTTCTCTTTCCTTCTTGTATCCATCCTCCCTTGTTGCCTTAGCATGCACATGTAGGAAAGTTAAAAGGCACCATCTTTGGGCATGGAATAGGACAAGAAAATTGATCACCTGATCTTGGCTTCATTAATCTAGTACAACAGCCATTGTCACTAACTAGCTGAGGTCTCACGAAATCGAGTCCAGCTACATTCATTGCTTTGGGATTCTTTGGCTAAGGAGCTATTTTTATGCAGTAGCAGAATGTGCTGCAAACAAAGAATCAATCTTTTATGGGAATAATTAAAAGCCAAGCTCGCTGTACCACACTGCAATGTTAGTAGAGTCTGTACAGTTCTGCCAGTCCCCTGGTTATTTTGAATTTATAGACACTCTTTATCTTGAGTTTACTTTTGGACTTGGCTCTCTCTGGAGCAGTGATTCATACAATTCTAGTATAAGAATCACCTTCAGATAGATCACAGCTGAATTCCTAAGCCCTCAAATCTTTACTCAGTGTGACACTTTCAGACAGCTCCAAGAAGAGGAAGATGCCTGCATAGAATAAGTTGTCTATTAGGACAGGAGCTACTAAATGCAATGATGAATGCCTTAGGATAAGGGGATTCCCGGGCAGAGACTACTGGTCAACCCTATCCCATGATTATCCCATTTAGACCCAAATCCTTCCCCTGGTGTCTTCAAACCTTGAGATTTCAGTTAGAAGCTAGACAAATGCCTGTGGATTTCCCATTTATTGGATGAGGACTCCTGGAACTAGACTACTTCGTGGGAGGACTTGCAAGGGAAATCATTACTAGCATTTGAAACCAGAGTCTGAAAATTCTTAGTTGCTGGGCATCAGTGTATCACTGAGGCAATCCCTTTGCCATACTGGGGAGCAGACTAGCTCTGCTTGAAATAACATAATTATAGAACTTGGCAAAAAGTAGAGGACAACAGAAGTGAAGTTAGAGAATTCAAGCACATCAGCCAGACAGAAAGGCAGAAAATCTCAATCTAGACGTCCTGGGGGAACATGAGGTAATGGGGTCTGAAGTGCACACAAGCAGTTGTGCTAAAAATGGTAGCTGCCTCAAGCACAAATTTTTATTACAGGACCAAAAGAAGTATTCAGTGGCACATTCATGTAGGTGAATGAGTCAATACAAGTTTCTTTCTAGATTCCTGAGTTACAGGCTCCAGGGAGGCTTTGAAGATGGAAAGGCATAAAATCAGAATATAAATTCCTGAGGTTTGGGAGGAAGGTGATCTGAAAGTAGGAGTCTAACGGGGTCTGGTCTCATCTCTGTCACTAACTAGGAGCTCTCTCTGCTATTATGTAGTCATGTTGACAAATCCCTTAGCCCTCCATGGTCTGTGGAGACCTTCAAGTCTCTCTACTAGAAAAGCCTCATGGCCTGGAATTCCACAGGTCTTTCCTGGAAGAACTGTAGATACTGTCTTTGTTTTGTTGTCCTCTGGGACATTGCCTGGCAGGAACTCTGGTGGTAAATGAGAAGAAATGACACAGATATTTTTGGGGGTGATGGTCTGCTGCTATCAAGCTGCTGCTATCAAGACAGTATAAGAAGTCACCAAATTCTGGTCACACAGAGTTCATCTCTTAGGCTTCAGTTTTCTTGCAGCAACTCGAGAGGATAGAGCTGGATAGTTTTCATGATTCCTTACAGATCTAATTTATGAGAATTTCCCAAATTAAGTGAAAGTTGAAATCATTAAACTGAGGGTTTTGTCTACCTCATTTATTCAAAAATGTTTATGGTGCCCCATCTATCAGCCAAGGACTATATTGAAATCTAGGAGTTTGGAGATCAGTTTACATGGTCTCTCCCTCTAGGAGCTTACCTTTACTTAGAGATGGTCAAGGAAACATCCCATTATAGACCATATGGTGATGACTATGATGGAGAAACACAGTGGCATTATTTCATTCTAAAACATAGTTTTGAATGAGGGGTCTTGTTTTGTTTGTTTAGTTGCTACCAGATTCTACTTCTCCTATTAAAAAAGAATAATAATCAAAACATTTAAATGTTAACCTTCAAACATACTTATCCTTTTCCAGGGAAGGGAAGGCATAAGCTAAGCAGATGGCCACATGGCAGGAAGGGTCACTAAGCAAAGGCAGGCACTTTGCATCGGCCTGAGAAAGGAGGCCCTCTCCTCAACTTGCAGTGCAGAGAAACTGCACATGTGGGCAGGGGAGGAAGTTGCCAGTGTCCCAGCTTATTAATTAGGCTCCATAATTATTTGTGAATTCTTAGAGTTCTGGCTGCCATGCAAATACATGGGTCCAAATACTTTCCAAAGCTAAGTAGAAACAATCCTTAACCTCCCACCATTTTGGAGTCTCCATACCTACCTACCCCTGCCCTTTATCTCGGCAGATAGAGAGAAATTGAGCATCCTGAAATCTCCGGGTGCATAATACTGTAAAACCAAAAGGGAGTGTTGAATGGAGGTCAGCTTCCTTTGGTAGTACAAGATTTCTCTATTTTCCATTTATTTTGTCTGTATTCCATCCATGAAAGTATTCTGCCTGTAGCTTCTCAACAAGCCCTTTAATTTTTGCCCCTTATCTGGAGCTCAGTTAGCCCAACTTGCCTTGCTCTGTTGCTGGCGTGGCCACAGTGAATTGTGGCACCTCTGAACTCTTTGCTGAAGAGTAATTCCCATCCTTCCAGATTTATTTGTGTCTTTCTGAACATCTCTGACTAAAATGACAAGAGTCAGCCTCACAGGCCTGAACCCAGTGGAGGAAGCTAATAAATAGTGGTGATGCAGTCTACGGGCTGATACTAATAAAAAATAAAATTAAAAATTTTCCTGGCAAAGAAAACTTTTTTAAAAAAAGAATTCAGTTAACTCACTATCCATGCTAATGGAGAGAGGCAGTACTGCAGATAATCCAAATGTCAATTGTCTTTAATTTTGCTCTACCATATTCTCTGGATAACTAAGGCATCCAGGGTAGGTAGAGGCCTCTACAGGTGGCTCAGAGGCCTGAAGGTTTGTTTCTCTCTTTTTTCTTTTGCTCGTCTGTTTTGTTTCTTCATTTCCACATGTAAGAGAAATCATATGTTATTTGTCTTTCTCTGACTGATTGACTTCACTTAGCATTATACTCTCTTGCTGCATCCATGTTGTTACTGCAAATGGCAAGATTTCATCTTTTTTATAGCTGAATAATATTCCATTATATGCGCATATTCTTTATCCATTCATCTATTGATTGGATACTTGGGCTGCTTCCATAGATTGGCTATTGTAAATAATGCTGCACTAAACATAGGAGTGCATGTATCCCTTTGAATTAGTGTTTTTGTATTTTTGGTGCAGTAGTGAAATTGCTGGATGATAGGGTGGCTCTATTTTTAACCTCCTGGGGAACCTCCATACTGTTTTCCAGAGTGGGTGCACCAGTTTGCATTCCCACCAACAGTGCATGAGGGTTCCTTTTTCTCCACATCCTCGCCAACACTTATTGTTTCTTGTGTTACTGATTTTAGCCGTTCTGACAGGTATGAGGTGATATCTCATTGTAGTTTTGATTTGCATTTCCCTGATGATGAGTGATGTTGAGCATCTTTTCATGTGTCTGTTGGCCATGTGGATGTCTTCTTTGGAAGAGATGTCTGTTTATGTCTTCTGCCCATTTTTAATTGGATTATTTGGTTTTTGGATGTTGAGTTGTATAAGTTCTTTACATACTTTCAATACTAACCCTTTATCGAATATATATCATCTGCAAATATCTTCTCCCATTCAGTAGATTGCTTTTTAGTTTTGCCGTTTCTTTAACTGTGCAGAAGCTTTTTATTTTGATGTACTTCCAATAGTTTATTTTTGCTTTTATTTCTCTTGCCTCAGGAGATATATCTAGAAAAATGTTATGGCTGATGTCAGAGAAATTACTGCCTCTGCTCTCTCCCAGGATATTTACAGTTTCAGGCCTCACATTTAGGCCTTTAATCCATGTTGAGGATTTTGTGTGTATGGTGTAAGAAAGTGGTCCAGTTTTATTCTTTTGCATATAGCTGTCCAGTTATCCTGACACCATTTGTGGAAGAGACTGTCTTTTTCCCATTGTATATTCTTTCCTCCTTTGTTGAAGATTAATTGACCATATAATTGTGGGTTTATTTCTGGGTTTTCTGTTCTATTAATCTATATGTCTATTTTTTGTGCCAGTACCACACAGTTTTGATTAGTATGGCTCTGTAATATAACTTCATTTCTAGAATTGTGGTATTTCCAGTTTTGTCTTTCTTTTTCTTTTTTAAGATTTTATTTATTTATTTGACAGAGAGCACAAGTAGGCAGAGTGGTAGAAGGAGAAGGAGAAGCAGGCTCCCTGCTGAGCAGGGAGCCCGATGTGGGGCTCGATCCTGGGACCCTGGGATCATGACCTGAGCCGAAGGCAGATGCTTAATGACTGAGCCACCCAGGCGCCCCTGTCTTTCTTTTTCAAGATTGTTCTGGCTATTTGAGGTCTTTTGTGGTTCCATACAAATTTTAGGATTGTTCTTGTTCTGCAAAAAAAACGCTGTAGGTATTTTGATAGGGATTATAATAAATCTATGGGTAATACGATATTTTAACAATATTTGTTCTTCCAACCCATGAGTATGGAATGTCTTTCCATTTCTTTGTGTCATCTTGAATTTCTTCCATCAGTGTTTTATAGTTTTTAGAATACAGGTTCAACTCTTTGGTTATGTTTATTCCTAGGTATTTTATTGGTTTGATTGTAATTGTAAATGGGATTGTTTCTTAATTTCACTTTTTGCTGCTTCATTATTAGTGAATAGGAATACAACAGACTTTGGTATATTGATTTTGTATCCTGTGACTACTGAATTTATTTATCAGTTCTAGTAGTTTTTTGGGGGAGTCTTCAGGGTTTTCTATATACAGTATCATGTCATCTGCAAATAGTGAAAGTCTTACTTCTTCCTACCAATTTGGATGCCTTTTGTTTCTTTTTCTTGTCTAATTTCTGTAACTAGTACTTCAGGACTATACTGAATAAAAGTGGTGAGAGTGGACATCCTTGTCTTGTTCCTGAACTTAGGGGAAAAGCTCTCAGTTTTTCCCCATTGAGGATATTAGCTGTGGGTTTTTCATATATGGCCTTTATTATGTTGAGGTCTGTTCCCTCTAAACCTACTTTGTTGAGGGTTTTTATCATGAATAGATGTACTTTGTTGAATGCTTTTTCTGAATCTATTGAAATGATCATATGGTTTGAATCCTTTCTCTTATTGATATGGTATATCACGTTGATTGTTTTCCCATTGCTTATAATATAAAGATTAAATTCCTTAATAAGAGCTCATGTTCCTGTGAAGTCTGATCTCTGTTGATCTTTCTAGATCCCTCTTGTACCATGCATTCTTGCTGTCAGCATTCCATCTCTGCCTCCTATGCATTGTTCCCTTGTACATGTTATGTCCCCTCCTAGCTGCAAGCCGAGGACCCTCTCCCATTTCCACCAGGTCAAATCACTCTAATATAGACTCTTAAAACACTAGGTACCTAACTTTTATAGCATATATCACACTGTAGTTGTTTTTTATTTATTTTTTATTT
>NC_138371.1:84806226-84818933 GCF_054177405.1 Leptonychotes weddellii | reverse complement strand
CTTGCTCCGCCCCCCCACACTGTAGTTTTTGTATGATTGTGAAAGTCATTCAGTGGTCTGTTTGCTCTACTAGACTCTAAAACCCAGGAGTCACCATTTAATCTCAAGCGTGGTGCCTAGCACATGTTACCATGATCAATAATTATTTGTTGGCTGAATGAATGAATGAATGAATGAATGAATGATTGAATGAGAAAGGTGGAGAGTATTTGCCAGTGGCATTCAGTTTATAGCTTGACCATAGGAGCTCAGGATCTATTGGAGATGAGTTACTATGAGCCTGCTAGGTGTCTGTGGGGTGGGGTGGTGCTAGCTCTCGCCTGGCTTGTGTTTCCAGAAACAGTGAATAGCAGAGCAGACTCAGACCCATGACTGGAACAGTCTCCCTCCCTGTATGACTATTGTTCCTTTCTCCTTTTTGCCAGTTGTCCCTGGAACTCACTTCTCCCAGGAATGAACTCCTCATCATCTGAATGCTGAAGTCTGGGCATTATACTTAGTCCTTTTCATGGTCCACTTCTCTCTTTTTTGACCAGTTACTCAGCCTAATGCTCTAGGTTTCTCTAAGGCAGGCCTGACCCAAACTCTCTTCCAGTGGATCCTGGTTTGTACGTTCCAGCCCCTCTATGTAGGTGCCTCATTTGGAACTCCAGCTCGGTGGCAGGGACCACTCTGAGTGGACAGATCACTTAGCTAATGACCATCTGCCAGTCAGTACTCTGAGCATTGCCTGTCACCTGGATTTCTTACCACCATTCCCTCTCCATCTGCTCAGTTCTTCAGCAACAGTTTATGGGATGATGTCTGAGACTGTAGTATATCTCCCAGGATCCTCTGCCTTGGGCAACACTCCTCAGCCTCAAAGCTGCCAACACTCTGCCTTGAGAACTCTGCTGCTAGAGTCAGCCTTACAGCCAGGTAGATTCCCCAGACTCCCATGACCTCCATGGTGAGAAGGCCTTGAATCAGCTCAGTGTCACCTTTTCCCCTACATGCAAGTAACAAGATACCATTAGGATGAGATCCAAAGAACTCAGGATCAGCAACCAGGAGATAGCTGCAGTGTTAGATTTGTCATTATTGAACTACATGATCTTGGACAGATCCCTTTACCTCTGTTAGTTTCAGCTTCCTCATGAAGGAGGGAAGGAAATGATATAGAAACTAGAAAGAAGGAAAATAGGAGCTTTTTACTAGATCCAGTTTTCCCAAATAGTTGCAGCATTAAAAGTGTTTGGTGGCCAAATAAGTTTGAAGAACTCTTAGATTAAACAAATTTTAAGTTTTTCTTACAGCAGGACTTCTCAGAGCCTTTAATGTGTTAAGATGCATTGTGACTCTCCATAAGAGATGGATAGAATTAATAGTTTGCCACACTTACTTAAACACTTATAGAAATCAGTTTGGAAAATACCAGATTAGATTGTTTTTGGTTCTAAAAGTTTAGTCTTTTAATCTAGAATTTTGGCTTTCTTATCCATATTTTGAAGTGTGACACCTAATTGTGCCATGCTCTGAGTCTTTGAAGAAAGAATAATGCTGCTATTGAAAGGATGTATCATTGAATGGAGGCACTGCATTAGTTCAGGTCAGGAGTTCTGGGTAGACCATATGGTTGTCCAAAAAAGAACAGCTACTTTCCATCCAGTGCCTTCCCCATAGAGGCAAATTCCCTCATCATCTGAATGCATCATGGAAGGTCATTAACCTAAGACCAAGCACTCATTTCAAAAGATGAGAGTCCCGAAGACTTAGTGTCCCAGGTCAGGATCCACTTTGGAGGGTGGCAACTGCTGGAGTTCGCTGACCCAGTGCTAGCTTATTAGCAGGTCTTCTCCAAGCCTGAGAGTGTTGGGTTCATGTGTCCAGATGATATGAACTCCAAGATTCAACAGCAGAGTAATAAATCCTATATGGTTTATAGACCAGAACCTTTCAAGGTCTGCCCCTTGGCCAAGACAGGAGCATTTTACCTGCTGTCTAGAGTGCATGAGCTCTGACCTGAACCTTTCAGTTTTGCTGAGTTCCTGCTAACTACCGGGCTTCTCCAGTCTTTTTGTCTCTGACTTCATGTGGTTTCACGACTTCTGTTGTCCTGTGTAGCGACTCGAATCTCCCAATTATCCACCTCATTTTTTGACTGAGTTTTCTGATTTGTTTTCCTCTTGTTACAAACTCACTCACTTGGCAATCCTTAAACCTCTCACCCATTCACTGCTGCTGAGGGCACTTCCTCAACCCGTAGGTTTTTCCTAGTCCTTTCCCACATTTTCCAGTTTTCAAAATTAGACCAGAGTCCATCTGGTATAGCTCTAGAAAGTCATATCTGACAATTTTTTTATTTCTAAATAAAAAGAGAGAGAGAGACAGCAGCACATATTAATGGACCATGACAAACACAGGTTACTTCCTTATAACTCTTGGTATTTGTCTTTATTTTTAGGATGTCCTCCTGCTGCTTTTCCTATCACTCTCTATTTGTTTTTAACAAGGATCATGGAACAGGGGAGACAGAAAAGAGGCAGGAGAGAGTATAAAGAAAGTTCATTTAAAAATGTAGAAGAAGAAGAAAGAAGAAAGAAAGAAAGAAGAAGGAAGAAGAAGAAAGAAGAAGAAAGAAGAAGAAAAAGATAAGCTGCTACCACCACCAAACCCCAGCTGATAGGAGCCTGGTGAGGCTCTTGTTTTTTGGTTAGTATCATGCATCACCTGTTGTGACCTTGGTTCTCATTCCTCTGTGCTGGTCTACTGAGTCCTGATTGGATGCACAGTAACTTCTTGAACTAACAAGCAACACAGAAGTTCTGGTGTGGTTGGAATAATAGGAAAAGGGAGCAGTGTTGCTTACCATTGAGGTATTATAAAGGTTTTTGTTTTCTTCTCTTTTCCTCTCAATAACAAAAATGACTAAAGCTTTTTGGATGTTTGGGAAAACCAAAGGAAGGTAAAAAATGGACTGCTCTTTGGAACAGGGACTTTGTTACTTCCCTGAAAGACTTTTCCTAAGTAATGATCACCAGCTCTTGGTACTTCAACAAGAAACCAGCAACTATTTCATAGTATCTTCTATAAACCATGCTAGAAACTTGTAAATGAAATGTCCTAGTAGAGTTTATGATCTAGTTGTGGATATAAAATATATACAAAACATTGCAAAACTTTGTCCTCCTGTGTAGAATCATGTCAGAAGACAACATCAAAGGATTGGATAAATTTTTCCTCCTTCATTACCTGTCCTCCCAGCATGTATCTCAAACTACTTTCCATCATATATAGGCAACCACCACCAACACACATCCATTTACCACCCAGTGATGTGAACATCACTCAACTCAAGCCAGCTCCTTTGTGATGCCTTTAGACTTCCATCCCTTGGTACTCCTTGCTCTATCCAGTATGGGGGATTTCACATAATGCCCATGACCCTTTGTTACACATATTTATCTGTAAGTCTGTTTTCCTCTAGTAAATTGTTAGAGATTTCCTCTAGTAGATTACCTAGAAGGCAGAGATCTTTCTTGTTCACTGTGAGTCCTGGAACTGACCTAACTAGATGTGTAAACTTAGGCAAATAACTTACCCTCTCTGAATCCTAGATTCCACATATACATATAGCAATGGGGAGTTAATATTGTCCTTATTGCATTAGATTGTTGTTAAGGCTTAAATAAGACAATAAAGCTAATGCATGTAGCCCAGCACCTGGCATAAAGTAAGTGCTCAAGAAGGGATAGTTGAAGCATGAAAGAGAATGTCTGCTTTCTCAGTGCCAGTGCAGTGAGGGATCATACATAAAAGATTCAGTCATGGCCAATAAGTAACTGAAGTAAGAATGACTGAAGCAAGAGCTTTACACAAGGGAGACTTCCTGCAGATGCATAGTTTCTAAATGAAGTATTCTCAAGCTGAAGATAAATAGTGATCTGTAATTTCCTTTCAGTTAAACATAAATCTTCATACCTTTTTTCTGATTCCTTCTGGAAAAAGAAGTGCAAAATTTGCTTAAAATGGGAAGGGGTTGGGAACACATCCCTACTGAACAGTTCAGGAGGAATTGCTGAACAGGCAAAGAAAAGCAACTATGTTGGCTAATCTGAAATTTTGGGCGATGCTCCACAGGACAGGGGTTCAAAGGTGGTCTGGCCTTGCTATTAGCCAATCCCAGCCTGAATAGCACCCTGTTCCAGCCCCCTGGGCTACACATGGTAGTCACAGAAAACCCCTGGGTCTTATTACTTGATAGCTTTCTGACAGCACATCTGCTCCACATGAGAGGAAGTGAATTGGGTTCTGGGTCTCCATGGTATACCAATAATAAATGGGAAGTAAACTTCTGGCCCATACCCAATCAATTTTGAGTGAATGGGAAATTAGAGAGTAAGTATGAAGTTGAGATCAGTCAGAGGGAAAATGGAAAAGCAGGTGGAATGTGTTGGTTACTACCTTCTTGTGCTCCCTCTTCCCTCTTGCCACTCTTTCCTTTTTGCCATTTACCCAGCATCTCTGGGTCTTACAAATCTTAAGTCTGGTTCTGCCATCTCCATCTTGCTCAGCTGAGCTTAGGGGTATGTTGTACCTAGAGAAGAGTAGCCCCAGGAATTTGTGACTCTATCTTAGCCAAGAAAGGGAAGCTGTCTTGGTCTGGGCCCATGACTTGGCTGGGGGCACTGGCATTCTTCTTGGTGCTTGTCCTCTGGTGCATGCTTTGTATGCACCTGGCTGTCATTCTGTTCCAAGCTATGTGTACAACCACTGCCCCCTTTCTGACTCCATGTGATCAACCATGAGGGGACTTCTGTGGCTATGTTTCACCCCTTGAATCAGATCCCCATTGGTGTGGACCCACCTCTAGTTCAATTCAAGTTCATCCTTCTTCTTGGACAGTATAATCTAAACTGCTGACTTCTACCTACTTCCCAGGACACAGATCCACAGTTGTGTAATCTCCCCTCTTCCATATTCCACAGACGTTAGAACTCCTTTCCTTCTCTACTGTTTACCACTAAAGTCCCAGTATGCAAAGTATACAAAGTCCCAGTGTAGTTATGAACTGAATGGCTGTGTCTCCCTAAAATTCATATGTTTAAGTCTTAACCTTTAAGGTGATAGGGCCTTTGGAAGGTAATTAGGGTTAGATGAGGTTATGAGGGTTAGACCCTCATGATGGGATTTATGCCCTTATTGGAAGAGACACTAGAAAGCTTGCTCTGTCTCTCTACCAGGTGGAGACATGATGAGAAGGCAGCCTTCTGCAAGCCAGGAAGAGAGCTCTCATCAAGAACCAAATAGGTTAGCACCTTGACCTTGGACTTCCCAGCCTCCAAAACTATGAGAAAGAAATGTCTAAAGTCACCCAGTCTATAGTATTTTGTATGGCAGCCCAGGTGACTAACACAACAACCCATTTCCCCTGGATTTTGCATAATCTGCTCTTCAGTAGAAGGTGAGTTAGGAAGGGATAAACTAAATTTCACAAAGGAGAGAAAGACAGAGACAGACAGAGGCTTAACCCAAAGTGATGGTGGAATTTTTATGCTCTAATGACTGGTTACTAGAGGAACTGGCAGGAAGTAACATAGATCCTCCTGGCCTCATTCAGATTTCCTTCCATAAGTTGTTGGCTGCTCTACTGCCAACCAGAACTGACCTGGTAAAAATCTGTTTAGTAAGTTAACATTTATAAATGCTTTGCTCTGGTTTTCCTCCCATATCACAGGGTTTCTGCTAATTTTAAATGACGTTGCCTCTTCACTGAAGATTAACAAGATATGAAGCAATCCCAATATTTTAATCAGTGTTTGGAGATGATTCGTGCTGAATAGCAGGAAATGTGGTTCTTCTGGAAATCCATTTTTCATTTGTTTTCTCATTTGCATTCCTAGTTTAAAAAAATTGACTTTTTAAAAGTGAGTGATAATTAATCTTTGAAAATACTACAACTGTTTGGTTTTAATGCTACTTAAAAATACTCAGTGTATACCTAAGCCAAGCAGAAATCTGCTGTTGGGGTGGTGTTGGAATGACAGGGTGAGGAGCAACAGTGGTAGCATGCAGACTCATTGGCATTAGGCAGAGTGCCAGTCCAGCTGGTGGGGAGGGGCTGGGAGGCATGAAGCCGGTTCTCCCCAGCCCCCTTAAGTGGTCTAAGAAATGCTTGTGCTCCTCTGAGGCACTTCACAGTTTTCCTGTAAGTGGAGAAATGGCCTGTTGAATTCAGATTAACTGCAAGGCCAGACTGATGGGTGGTTCAGAAATGTATTGTAAAAATTAGATTATAAAGGAATAGATTTCACCTTCAGCAATATGATACTAGATGGGCAGATAAATCCCTCTAGATATAGAACAGATAAACTGCTGGATAAAATACTTCAACATGTATTTGTAAAGCAAGATTGAGCTGGCATTAAATTAAGGAGAGCAATCAAAGACTATTAATGACAAGAACTTGCTATTCTAAAAGAGTAAGTAAGAATTAGAGTTGGTGATTGTCCTGAGGGCGTATGCTTCTAGAAGGACCTGGTCAAAAGTATCATTCACGCAGACCACACCTGGCTGTGCATATTAAATGAGAGCTCAGAGCTCTGATATCCTGGAGCCTGGGTTTTTAGACACCATGAGGATGCACAGTGTGCAGATGATAAAGTTTGGGGTCTGAGTAGGATAGGAGGTTGGACTAAAAACTCCTACACAAAGCTTTGATCCTCAAAGATCACCCCATTCAGTAGGTAAACTAGAACATAATCTTCCCTACAGAAGAGTTGTCTGCCTGTGCCTTGGTTCTTTGTGGAATGAAAAGTAAAAGAAAGTTCTACTAAGAACTCCTATCTCAAATGCCCACCCCCTTCATGTCTGAAGATGGAATTCATGCCACTTGTGCAATTAATGTGAAAAGTAGAACACAAAGCACACAAATACATTACATATATGTATACTCAAGTTGACAGTGCCCAGAAGAGCCTGACAGATGCAAATGAAAATCCTCTCTGGAATTACACATTTAAGACTCAGGTCCCCAGATTTTTCTAGATACAATTTCAGGGAACTGAAGCTTACAGTAAAAAAAGAAAAAAAAACACCAAATATACAAGGGAAAAAGCCACCATGAGTGAGAGTCAGTAGAAATAACAAACTGCAGAGTCAGACCTACAAAGAATACAAATATTACAATAATCAGAGAATATACCACATATATGTTTCATGTATTTAAAGAAAGACAAGAGAGGGATGAAAAATGAAGGTACATAAAACCAGGAAGATTTACGAAAAAGTAAACAGAATACTTAGAAACAAAATTAAGAGTAATTGAAATTTTAAAACTTTATATATAGCCCAAATAGCAGACTGGATATAAATGGAGAGCAAATGAACATTTCAGAAAACAGATCTGAAGAAATCACTCCAAATGTAGTATTAGAGACACAGGATGAAAACTATGAAACATATTAAAAGACACAGGACAGTATGAAATAAAACCCTGCATCTACCTAATTGAAGTTTCAGAAGGAGACAATTTAAGAATGGTGGAGAGGTGATGTTCAAAGTAATAATAGATGAGAATTTTCTAGAATTGGTGGAAACACTGGACACTTTGAATCTGACACCAAACTAGGGGAGTATAAATAAGGAAAATTGCAGACTAGTCACACATGGGCCCATGGAAGAAAATCCTCACCAAAGGAATTCAAAAATAAATCTAGCAATGTATAAAAAAGATAATAGTACATTATGTCTGGTCCTAGGCTATCTTTTCTTTTTCCCCTAGTCACTTTATCACAGCCTATGAAATTGAAATATCGTATTTATGCTAATGAATTCCACATTTATATCTCTAGCCTAGAACTCTTCTTCCAGTTTAGATTCAAGTATCCGACTACCTAAGTGTCAGAGCCATTCCAGGCAAAAGAAGTCCAAAATGGAGCCCTTGAGCTTTCTTCCCCTGTTTCCCTGGTCCTGGTTTTCTTCCCGTCTCACCTCCAGATCTTTCCCTTGGCTCTTCTCACTCCCCTTCCATTCTTTTTATCTAATCTATTGCTACTTGTACTTCATACCTCAAGTTCCTCCACCAAGAACTTTTTCCTCATCTGTCTTCTCCTTCCAACCCCCCAAATCAGGGTTAGTTTTCCCTCCTGCAATTTTTAGAGTAGCACTTACCATGTGGTATTGCAATGGTTGTATACTTGCCTGTCTCTCTCAGTAAATGCTTCCTGAGAGAGGGACTCTTATTTATTGAGAGAACATTAACTGCGAGCACAGAATATGGTCTGTAATAATCAATTGCTCTGTAAATATTAGTCAGCTAACCGAAAGAATAAGGTAGGATAAATATTAGAGTTATATACAAGGCAATAAGTAAATTCAGGTGAGAGACACAGAGGAATATCCCCCACTCCAGTCTGAGAGATGCAGCCCAAGAAATGCTTGAACTGACTCTGCTAATATATAGTAGAAGCTTTAGCCATCTTGAGAGGAAGGAGTAGGGTGTAGAGGAAAATTTTTGAGATAAAGCAGATGCCATTAGCAAAACCTCATTTGAGGAAATGTAAGCAAGATACCTAGAGCTAGGAGTTTGTGTTTGGAAAGCACAAAAATGTTTCTGGAGAGGTTAGGTTCTCCAGAGCTTTGGAGGTCATGTCTCAAAGTTTGGCTGTGCTCCTTGGAGTGAGGGAGCTGCTGCAGGATTTTTAAAGGAAGACCCACATGGCCAGATTTATACCTCAGAAAGATCACTCTAGAAGCAGTGAGGCAAATGGCCCAGAGGGGTGTGGAATTGGATGCAGCAAGACAAGTTGCAGGGCTTGTAGCCATCCCGTTGATAAACGACAAGGGCTGAACAAGGACAGTGATGGTTTGTTAGCAAGGAGTGGAGCTGATTGTTCTGATCAGAGTACTATGGGAAGGTGCTAGTGGTGAACCTGAATATTCTGTTAGGACTGTAATTTTGGGGATTATCCAGCTGTCAGCACATTTACTGGCCTGGCTGGAGCTAAGCTGGTTGTATTTGTGTCTCTCCGGAACTGATGCTGGAGTTGGTGGACACATCTCCCTGCTCCAGGCACCATCTGGAGAAGGTCAGTCTGACCCGAGGGATTTATTTTCATTAAAAAGTTCACAAAAACACAAGTCATTGCTCAGAAAGGGAGAGATTACATCAACTTTGATCCTTTGTGTTGTTCATTGCCTTCTCTTGGTTTTATCATCATTTTGGCACCATTCTTGATTTTGAAGCTGAAAACAAATAGTGGCTATGTGTCCAATATTAGTTAAATATGAAAAGATATGTTAATCCTCAGGAATCTAATTCTGATGTTAAAACCTATGCAGACTTTTTTTTTTTTTTTTAGTATTTTGAATGACTTTTGTGGAAACTGGTGACAAATTGTTAAAGAGAGGTTATGCCTCATACATTGATTATGCTGCATTCCTTTTTATAATTGTCCTTTTTTACACTGTTTTAGAAAATACTAATTTAGGGCGCCTGGGTGGCTCAGTTGTTAAGTGTCTGCCTTCGGCTCAGGTCATGATCCCAGGGTCCTGGGATCGAGTCCCACATTGGGCTCCCTGCTCGGCAGGAAGCCTGCTTCTCCCTCTCCCACTCCCCCTGCTTGTGTTCCTGCTCTCGCTGTCTCTCTCTCTGTCAAATAAATAAATAAAATCTTTAAAAAAAAAAAAAAAAAGAAAATACTAATTTATTAAGCAAACACAATAATCTCCACAGACAACATTATCTAAGTATTTAATTTGCATACTGAATCATACATATATCTGATAGGGTGGAATAAATGTGATTGAATTCATTAATATAGATGTTCCAGGTTGAATGATTTTTCTGCTGCACTGTGATGTTTTTCAACTCAAATTTATATTAAAGCCCACTGGCTTTTAATGCCACACATTACTACCTCCTCTGTCTTTAATGGATAATGTTGTCAATACCCCTCAACAAGCAAGCACTGGCTAAGGAGTTGTGTGTATGTCTGGCTCTCAGGAGGAGGCCAAGTGAGTGGCGGGGATTGAGATAAGTGCATTCCAGCAGCCTCACCAGAGACCCAGGCACAGCTTTGTGTGCTTATCTGGCCCCAGCCTGCCAAGCAAGGTTAGACAGCCCTCAAGGCATGCTGGGGGAATGGGCCATAAGATGGACTCCAGAGGAAAATAATTCTTTGTCTAAATGAGTGGTAGGGAGCTCAGGAGGGAACAAAGACTAAAGTATAATGTGTTACACAAATGCCCGTACTAGCTTTACTGAGAAGCAGTATGGCGTAGAGATTAAGGGGATAGACTTTAGACTCAAACTTCCCGGTTTCCAATCTATGTTTCAGTTTCCTCATTGGTAAATCAGGATCTTAATATTTTCTTAAGGCTGTTGTGAGGATTAAATGAGTGAATGCATATAGGGAGCTTAGAAATTGCCCTTCACAACATACTCAGTCTTTCTCCTTCTTCCATTTGTGTCTGGCCTTCTAGCACAGGGCCTGCCCTAAATTCAGTACACCCTCCCTGAACACCTAGTAGGTGCCAGGCCCTGGCCCAGCCACTAAGAAGACAGTGATGAATAAGACAGGCTTTGGGTTCTAGAGGGAGGGGGTGGGGGGATGGGCATTAAAGGGAGCACAAACTGCATGGAGCCCTGGGTGTTATGCACAAACAATGAATCATGGAACACTACATCTAAAACTAATGATGTAATGCATGGGGATTAACATAACATAATAAAATTAAAAAAAAAAAAAAAGGCATGCTTTCTGCCTCAAAGAAACCATGATCTAATAGAGGAGGCAGGCTTGCAAATGGTGGATTCGTTCTGTGTGATGGAAGGAGATATATAGTTCCAGAGCAGAGGTAGGCTTCATTCTGATTTAGGTTGACATAGGTTCCAACTACTCTGCTGGGCTTTGAGGTGTGACTAGGAGTTAGACTGTCAGGTTGTGAGTGATGAGGAAGAGTAAAAGAGTTAAAGAAAGCAAGTACTGAGGGACATGTGGGTGGCTCAGTTTATTAAACATCTCCCTTTGGCTCAGGTCATGATCCCAGGGTCCTGGAATAGAGTACTGCTTTGGGCTCCTTGCTCAGCAGGGAGCCTGCTTCTCCCTCTGCCTTCCCCCTGATTGTGCTCTCTCTCTCTCTGACAAATAAATAAATAAAATCTTTAAAAAAGCAGGTATTGAATGAAGAATAAGGGAGAAAAATATGCCATGTCCTTCATCCTTTTTGTTTGTTTGTTTCTTTGATTTGGCCATGACATATATAATTTTGGAGTATTACCCATTCTTAATCTAAATTTGTAAAGAGTTGCATGCCTAATGGAAGCAGCAAATTGGAGAATTCCCTCTTACTCTAGGAACAGGCATGCTGTTATTCAGCTGCATGTGAACTGCCATTTATAGATTGCTGGCTTCTCTCCAAAGACAGAGTCTAGACTTGGTCCATTATTGTGCTTCTGAAATGATTTTCTGGCCAAACCAAATCAAGAAACTCTTTGCATATCAAGGCCAAATTCTTAGCTATTCAGAACTTCATGTTTCATTCTTTTGGGAGGAATGAAATGGCAAAAATTTGAGTCAACTTATGGATTTAAAAAATAACCATCTCCTTTGTGGGATGGAGGCTGGAGGATGGGAATAACAATTCTCACAATCACCTTCTCTGTTTCTTCTGCCCTTTGTCACTTGCCTGTCTTTCAGCATACCATCATAGTAAGAAATGGATTAA
The DNA here is from genome assembly GCF_054177405.1 of Leptonychotes weddellii. Classification (NCBI taxonomy): domain Eukaryota; kingdom Metazoa; phylum Chordata; class Mammalia; order Carnivora; family Phocidae; genus Leptonychotes; species Leptonychotes weddellii. The sequence continues at coordinate 84,807,224 of NC_138371.1, read as the reverse complement.
AAAACACTTCAGTTTCCAATTCATTAAAGTTAAATGTGTCACATCTTACAAGTGAAAATATAATTTTCAGATGGAAAATGAAAACATTTTCCCTCCTATTTTGCTATTACTGTCCCCACAGACTCACAGTTTAAAGTCTTAACTTTAAAAGGTGGTTTCACACACATGGGCATAGAATTCATACTGGGAACATTAGGAATTGGCATGGGGGAGTAGTATGATGTTCTTGAGGGAGCCAGGCTGTATGAAGGACCTCTGAGCTGACCATGAGAACCATACCCCTTTTCTGATGGTCTTGCCTGGTCAAAGAATGATCATTTACTGAAGCTGAGTCAACTGGTAGGTCATTTTCCCTATGCTATTAAATATAAACTGATGTGTATTGTTTCTAGGCTGGTCTTATTCTTGTCCCGGCTTTACCTCCTGGCAGAAAGAGAAAAATGGAACTATCCATTTTCCTCCCTAAATCTCCTCCTCTTCTTAGATTCCCAGACTTCATGATGTCACCATTTTCCCTTGTGAGAAATCTGGAAGTCAGCCCACATTTCTCATTGTTTTTAATCTTTCCTCTTAATTGTTCACTGTTATTTCCATCTCAGCTCCCCCCGCCCCCTGCCCCCACCATTTTTCCCTTTCTTACTCTATGGTTGTATGGATAGATGGAGATTCTTAATCAAGAAGAGTCACCATTTTTACAGCATATTTCAAAACATCACTTATCTGGACTTCTGTAGTAGCCTATCATTGGGTCTTCCTGCCTTTGGTCTCATATATTCATCTGAGATTAAAACTGATCATGTCTTTTTTTTTTTTTTTTTAAAGATTTTATTTATTTATTTGAGAGAGAGAGACTGAGAGAGAGAGCACATGAGAGGGGGGAGGGTCGGGAGGATCAGAGGGAGAAGCAGACTCCCTGCCGAGCAGGGAGCCCGATGCGGGACTCGATCCAGGGACTCCAGGATCATGACCTGAGCCGAAGGCAGTCGCTTAACCAACTG
>NC_138371.1:84784673-84806126 GCF_054177405.1 Leptonychotes weddellii | reverse complement strand
CAAAACTGATCATGTCTTATACTCTTGTGGCTCTAAGACCAATTCCAAACTTCCTCACATGGTGCTGAAGGCCTGTCTCTGGCCCCATCCTCCTCTCCAGTTGTCTTTCTTTCTGTTCGCTCACATGTATCCTATGCATCAGGCATACATAACTATGAGTGATTCATTAAGTATGCCTTACAGTTTTTCTTCCTGCCTTTGCATGTGTTCTTCCTGCAACTGGATTTTCTTTTTTCCTCTAATTTCCCTGTCAAAGCCCTTCAATTCCTCTCTCTATGAATTCTTTCTTCAATCACCTGTGTCAGTCACCTTCTGGCAGGAAATAACTCATTCAAAGGGGTAACTTGAGGAGAGTTTAATAAAGAGAATATTTACAGAGATGTGGGTGGGATGTGGGAGAATCACACAGAACAGGGTAGTAAGTCCCCTGAGGCTAAAATGGGGGGCTGTCATCTGCCTCCTCCCTGGGGAAGAGAAATGTTACCAGAACCCAGAGACAAAGAGAGCTGTTTGAGAGATGCAGCCATTCCACAGTCCTCCCTTTGCAAGAAGGGAACTAAGGGAACAAATGCCCTAATGTACTCTCTTCCCTCTGTTTAGTTTCCTGCCACCATTCACCACTGGCTGAAACCAGTGGGAGCAGGACAGGAGAGGGTGAGGAAGGTTTTCATACAGATCATACTGTCAGATCATCCTGGGGCACAGAGCAGGATGGAGATGGAGGAGTGGATCTGAAAGGGCAAATAGAAGATACCTAACCCCCTATCCAAGCAGAAATGATCATTTGTGACTCAAAGCACCTGATTTACACTTCTCTTGTTGTCATTATAATGCCACTTTGCAATTACTTGTTTGTGCATTTCTCTCTCCTACCATGCTATAACCTTTTGGATAGCAAGAGTCATGTGGCTTTTGGTTTTTGGATTTTTTGTTTTAAATCTTTGTATTCCTGTTGCTTACCACAGTGCCTTGCATGAAGCAGAGTAAAGCTCCGGAGGGCTAGAGAACTGACTCTTGGATATTGGAGGGGAGAGGACATGTCACATGACACTAACAACACCTCTTCCTACTCACTACTTTCCGTGTCCGACGTTTTCCACTTCTGTCCTCACTTCCTCCCTCTAGTTCCTTGGTCCACTTCCTAAAAGGATACCAATGTCTAGAATCCTTAAATCTCAAATCATTATCCAGCCACCTTGAGGTGCTAAAAGAAAAAGACAGGACAGACCACTTTAGACAAATAAGAATTCCTATCTTCCCCAGTTTCTATACCAAATGCTGGTTGGACTTCTGCTCTGGTTAGGGGGTGCTGAACCACTTACGAGCTTTGAATTTTCTCCCATTTGATCCTTCTCACTTAAAACCCAGAGTGGAATCATCCCTTAAGAAGCCTGTTAGATGTTTCCTCTTTTGGGTCTTTTTGGGTCTGACCCCAGTCTCTATGTGACCCTCTTAGGCTAAGGGCATATCAAGAAAAGATATCTCCAGCATAAAATGTATCATCTGAAAATAAGTGAAGAGAAGATCTCCCCTCCTCCTATTTCAGTCTTCCAACTGGAAGATCCATGTCCTGTATATCCAATATGATGGCTCTAGTTGGTTTTCCCTGTGCCCCAGATACTGCATACCTGAACTGTACTTGGATTTAGATTGCAGAGGGAAAGGCTGAGGGCTTGGAATCAGGCTTTGATGAATGGTGAAAAGAGCATTCTAATGGGAAAGAGTAAAATGTCTTTGTACAGATTAAGCTCCTTAGCATGACTCTTGGAGTGTTTCCTCTTTGTGGTGGGGACTATAGCTCACTGATAATAACATTGGAATCTTGTATGCTTTAGATACATCTTTTCTACCATTACCATCATTAAAGTTAACAAGAAGGCAGTAGATAACTAAAAAAAATCTTTAGACACTAGGGACTGTCTTCAACACACAGAAGGAGGCCACATGTTACCAGTGTCTATGGTGATGAACCTCAGTCTTTGTGGAAGATGGAACAGGAGATGGATATAAAGGGGAAAGTGGTAATGAAGTTGAGGACAGAGAGAGGAAAGGTACAATAAACCTCTGCTATGGGTATGCTAACCTGGGATGGATGTTCTTGCTCTGGACTTCCTGTTCTTTCGCTATAAGATCCCTTAATATACTTTATTGTAATTGCCTTTTTAATGCCTGCCTCTTCCACTAGACTTTGTTCTGTTCATAACCCCACTATTTAACATGGTGTCGGTGTCTGAACCATAGCAGATACTCAGCAATTACTTGTGTAAAATAATGGATTCACACTGTTTGAAGAATGTCTGTGCCAATGGGAGGCTTTCACTTTGCTCAGTGAGGTAGGTCAAATCTGGAGGATGCTGGGTATATAGTGTGGCTATGGGAAAGAAGATACTTTTATTTCTTCTGACTTTCATGGAGGGATGAGTGTGCAACTTATTTTCTTATACCTCTATAATAAGACCCAGGCAGATGAGTTGATTATGATATCACCTACTTATTCTGATTTGAAAGCTCTTATAACCTCAAAGTATTACCCCTTATTACTTGGGTTAGTCATTATCAGCCTCTATCAAAATGAAAATGTGTATCATGGAATAAAAGCATGATGATTCATCATAGGCCATAGATTGTTAATTCTAATATTAGATCAACTGGATTAAATGTAGGCCTGAGGCACAGGATGGCTATGTTTTGATAAAGTGAGAAAGAAAGGAGAAATTTTACATATTGGCCCTCAGTGTAGGGTGAGCATAAAGGAAGGTAGTTCCATAGGGGTTGGAACCAGATGAGCTGCTTCTCTGACAGAGGTGAAGTGGGCTGTTACGGCAGAGTAGTTTTTGGTGGAACACTTCAGGCCAGACACCTACAGAGCCAGGAGAAAGTAGACGAGGGGAGGAGTCTGCAAATATTTCAAATCTTACCTGGCATTCTGTTGGGAAATTTATAAGATGTGCTAGGACACATGGATCTACCTTTGACATTAAAGGCTCTAAAAAGACACACAGGCATAAACTCAGATGAGAAACTGAGGCAAAAGGAAACATGCTGGCCAAAATGGATTCAGTACAGTTCACAGTGATCATGGGCACTTATTAAATTCAAGACACTGTTTTGGATGATTATGGGGTATGCACAAGACATGTGACACCATCCCTTCCCCCAGGGATGTCACACTATAGTTTTGAAGACTTCATAACAGAATATCAAACCAACCACTTCTTTGCTTTGTATTTAAAACGTATCAATCTTTGCTCAATCAATAACATAGACCATCTGCCTTCCAGACTCTTGTCAGAGAAAATAACCTCAAATTGTCAGCTCTCTAGCACTTATCAGAATCCAATCTGAAAAGAAGAGATATTTAAGGAAGATAGTCTCTGAGGAATGGTTTCAAACTTTTTTTTTTTTTTTTTTTTGCAACAGGTCTTTCACTTCCAATGATAATTTACCTGAAAACTCTGTGTGGGAAATAGGGAAGAGTGGAGGTACTCTGATTGAAGAGGTCAAGAGGCCCCTGAAACACCTGAGCCCCTCTTTGGTAACTAAAGCATTTGCATGTGGCACCACTGCCTTAAGGAATGCAGTTTGGAAGCCACAGGTCTAAGGGAAATCCAAAATCTTTATTCCTCCACAAGTTCTGTCCTTCTAAACCTACAGTGGAAAGCTACAACCAGGACTCATTTAACTTAGCATGTGTAAGACTACCTTCTCTGAGTTATGCCTCTTGCTTACCCTAAGGGCAAGAGCAAGAATGATCTTGGTTTTTTTTCTCTTTACATATTTTCAAATTGATAATAAAAAATGTATGACGAAATTGTGTTTCTTTTTTTAGTTTGAAAATAAAAGCAAAACAGAAAGGGATGATGTGATAAGAGCACCTTAAAAAGATGATCTGGTAGTAGACTTAAGTTGAACATATTAGAGACTGCAGGCAGAGACAAGACGTTGAAAGCTGGTGTCATCTGCCAGGGGTGACTCTAGACACCTGCACCAGGGTGGTGGCAGGTAAAAGATGGAAGTTACTGTTCATGAGACCCATTCAGGGTGAGGGTAGATGGACAAGGGAATATAAGAGACACTGGGAGTACAAAAGGACAGAGGGGCCCTGGCAAAAATGGTCATCGGTGGGGAAATCTTGAGGGATTTGATCAGAGAGGTTTATGCAAGGAGGGGGTCTCACTGTCCTTTGAAGTCAGGATCAGAGAGAGCCATAATTGATGATAAGAAAATACTCCCTTATGTCATGAAGGCCATGGAACCAAAGGGGCTGAAAATGAACTGTATACTTGGAAGTGAAAATAGCAAATACTCACTGGGGATTCTAGTTACTGACATAAGATGCTTCCTGCCAAAACTTCTTTTGGATGAGAGAGTTGCCTACATTCTGAAGTCCTCTCTGAATAATACGGTTTAACTAGATCCTAGTGATTCAATAAAAATAATAATCATTTGCATTTGCATGCATTGTGGATAATACATTTCTCCAAAGGGATTTCACATTTGTTCTCTTGTTTAGCCTTTCTGACAACTCTGGGAGGAAAATAGAGCTGATAGTGTCTTGATTTTTGTGGCAAGAGATATGGGCAGAAAAGTAAGTAATACACTTGTAGGTAATTGTAGAGCCAAGTCTGGGACGCAGGTGTTTGACCTACAGTTTCCAATAGGCTGCCCCACCACATAGGCTCACCTAGTAGGAACCGCAACCCTGAGTATGGGTATACAGCAAGTAACAGATTCTTAAAGTCAGTCTGCGTTTCTACTCTGGTAGTCTGCACATCACCTTCCCAAACTTTTCCGAATTGGATATTGATGTTGGCCACTTGGCTTGAAGGGCTGTGTTTCATTTTCCCAATGTCTCAATTTTATTCATTGAGCTGGTATCTGGTCTCTCCTTATCCATATTTTATCTACATTAGTGGCATCTCATGTGTCTGAGTTCTCATTTAATATGCACAGCAGGTGTGGTCTGCATGTAAATGCCTTCGAGGATGCTTTCCTTGAAGCTTCTTGTCCTCCCATTCTGGATATTTTTGCCAATCCTGTGGTGGCCTGTCTCTGATACTTGTCAGTATGCTTACAGAGATGTCCTATATATTTTGTGTAAATGTGACCTTTGCAATGTTTTTAAAATGGCCTCTTTTACATAAATATGTTGTGTGTGTGTATGTATTACATATATATTATATAGTATATAGATGTGTGTGTATATGTATATTTATTCACACATAAACACATTGTGAATATTACATACAGGACTAGATCCTAGGTCTGAGGACACTCTGAAGAGTGACCTTGAATATGAAGTGTCTGGGAGAACATGGTCAATTTGGTTTATTCAGTCTCCTGAATGGGTTATTTATACAAAAGGGAACTTTTACTTAGGAGCACTGAATTTTGGACCTACAAGTGACCTTATAGGCTATCAAGTCCTAATTGTCATTTCGTAGTTAAGGAGACAAGTTATGGAATTAGCTTAATGTCACCCAGCTCACTATGATTCAGTTGGGATTGGAGTCTAGGAATTTTTTAAATCTCACTTTAATTTCTTCCCTATATCCCTTTGTCTCTTCCTTGTATATATCTTTGTTTTCAGAAAATACCATATCTTAGGAGAGAAATTAAAATTAGGGTTGAAGATCATCATACCATAACATTTTATTGTGGATGTTGCTATGAATGACCATGTTTGACCCCAAATTCCCCAGGGACTACCGATTGTCCAGGGACATAGAAAATAGAGGCAGAGAATTAAGAGCCGCAGGGTAAAAAGGAAAAGAAAGTTTTCAATGTGGTGAGCAGAATACAGGGCTTGGGGCTGCCTCTAATCAGGGGCATCTCTTCCCTAAGCTGTGGTGAAGAAAGGATATACCACCACCTTTTCCTCCCACCTTTCTTTCCTCATTCCCTCCTGCATATTGGAGCCAGCCAGCAGTTGTGCAGACACACGTCTCTCTGCTTCACAAAGAGGGTATCATTGCCAAAGGCTCATCTGTTCCTACCAGCCTGAAGCTGTCTTTTTGCAGTCATCCCAGGCCAAGAAAAGATACCGGCACTGGGTAGTTAGGTTTGTCCGATGGTGATAGAACACTTGATTTATGGGGGCGCCTGGGTGGCTCAGTTGGTTAAGCGACTGCCTTCGGCTCAGGTCATGATCCTGGAGTCCCGGGATCGAGTCCTGCATCGGGCTCCCTGCTCGGCAGGGAGTCTGCTTCTCCCTCTGACCCTCCTCCCTCTCATGCTGTCTCAAATAAATAAATAAAATCTTAAAAAAAAAAAAGAACACTTGATTTATGTGGTTTGGTCAGACCTTAGTAAAATCGCTGAATAAAACCCACATTGGCTGAAACTATTAGTGTTTGAAACATCTGGCCATTTGAATCAGAACCCTCAGTCCTGCAGTATTGTGCCAATATAATATGTGCAGAGCACCAAACCAAGCCTTGTCCTCATACGGTTTGATGCAATAATAAAGCACGTGTACATAAACTTGTTTAGAAATTTTGCAAGGGAATTCTTCCTAAATGAGCTTGCTGGTGGGGATTTTCTACTCTAGAGAAAGGAAGTTGAGAGGGGAAACATCTGGTGTGGTTGGGCCAGCATGGTGCTACTTACGTGCCTGGCTAGAGGCTGAGGCAGGTGGTATGTTCGTTCACATGGCCAGGGGTGATTCAGACCATTTAGACCTTTAAATTGCATGGCCTGGTTACCAGTTCATAACTACTTAGTGAGTCATCAGTTCAGCTAAATGAGACGGACTGGTGGTCCACATAGGCATAGCCAAGGCTCCCTATTTTCATGTTTTATGGACAGGGCAGGTCTGGACTTCACTCTTGGCTTGTGATTTTGGATCCTAACGCAGCTAAACTGAGTGGAATTATATAAATGTAGTCTGGTTGTCTCTATGACCAGGTAACCATAAGACCATTACTCTCTCTTCTTAATAATATTTGTTAATTCATTTATTCATTCATTTTTAAACTTTGGTTTTGAAATAATTTTAGATTTACAGAAGAATTATATATTCTTTCTCCCTCCTTCCTTCAAGTACTTCAATAGGTATTTCTTAAAAATAAGGGCAATATATAACATAACATAACATAACATCATAACATAACAACATATAACATAACCACAGTACACCACATAAATATTCTGTTTGTCATCAGACTGTTACCCATTAGTTTTAGCATCCACTGATGATTGTTGATTTATTTCTGAATGTCCAATTTAGTGAATATTATGTTTCAGGTATTGGACTGGATACAGAAATGAATGTAACTCATAACCTCAGTTTATTAGGCAAAACAGACATGTTAACAAATATGTTACAGTCAGAGTGGCAAGTGCAACAAAAACAGCCAAAGGTAGTTCAGAAGAGGTCAGGATGAACTCTAGGGATGGAGGTCAGGGAGGACCTTACAGAAGAGTTGTGCACACACATACATGCACACACACACACACACACACACTGACTTACAGAAATATAATCTCCAGGAACCATTCTTTTTTTGTTTTTTAAGATTTTATTTATTTGAGCAAGAGAGAGAGCGGGGGCAGGGGAGGTAGAGGGAGAGGGAGAAGCAGTCTCCCCACTGAGCGGGGAGCCTGACATTGAGCCAAAGGCAGACGCTTAACTGACTGAGTCATCCAGGTGCCCCTCCAAGAACCATTCTTAACCTTACTACTTGGGATGCATTTTTATATTTTCTATTCTACTCGGTTCTACTCTGTTCTTTTAATAAATGCAGAACTAATATATCCAATATGTGAGAATGAGGACATGGAGTCTTCATTTCTAACAAGTTCTCTATGACATTCTGATGCAGGCCTAGGGTTCTAGCCTAACGAAAGGTGGAAGGTATTCTAAGACACTGGGAGTGACCCCAGGTGGCTCTGTTTCATAGGTAAGTCAGTGGATCCCAAAGTTCACCCATGGAGAAACCCTGCTCTAGTTGATATCTTAGATCTGTGGCTTCAGAGGTTTCATTTGCTGACTTAAAGGGAACCAATGCCAAAGCTCCTTGAAAGCTCAGATCCATCTGTGTTTGTGAGTGATGGCAGAAGCTGAAGAGAGCTCTTCAGAAAAGATGTGAGAATTTTCTCATTAGAGAGAGAGAGAAGATTGTGGTGGTGAAGAGATTCACTCCAGCCTGATACTGCTTTATCCATCTCTATCCCACTATTGTAGATGCTTACCTTCTGTGTTTAAAGGCACCTGGAATGGGGGAAAAAGAAGGTGTAATCCTGGGGCACTGAAAAAGGATTTCTTGTGTCTGTGTAAGATGCTTAAAAATGTGGACCTTTGATCAAGTGTCAGCTTACCTCTGATAGGCAGATACTTTCTGTAGCACATTTGACCCTGGATAATGTCTTTCAAGTTCCTGTAAACCAGGTTATTATTTGTCTTAAGGATACAGGATCCCAAAGGGCCAGGACTACAGAAAATAGATTATTGAAAAGTGACAGAATATCACCAAGCAAACAAGGAAGATGGGGTAGTCCAGAGAAAGCAGCATGTGAAAAAGGCATGAGGCAGGATGCCACATGGTGCTAGAGTCACAAGTTTTGGAAATTGTGGCAGGTGGTATTTCTGGAGATCGTGGAGGTGCTTTAAAGTTTTGTTAAGGGGCACTTTAGACCTTACTTGGAAGTGATAGTCTGTCATTTGAGGGTGTTAAGACTTGAGACAGATGTAGTTATTCATTGATTCTAATGTGGAATAGAAGCTTCTACATCTTCTTCAGAGAGGGAGGTACAAAGAAGGAAAGATCAGTTAAGTGGTTCAGTGGCCTCAAAGGGAGAGGCCAAAGAACTGAAAGCTGGAGTGGCAGTGGGGATGAAGCTTCTATCTTCTGAGCATCCTCTTCCCGTCCTAGTCACCAGACTGTAAACTCCATGAAGGGAAGGACCTGATTTGTCTCTTTTCTCAATTTTCAGCACCTACACAATTGCCTGGCATGTATCAAGCAATCAATTAAAACTTAATCAATATTGGTAGAATTCTATCATATCATTCAAACAACTAATTATATGGGAAAACATATCATACAGAATAATCATTTGGCCTAAATCAAAGATTTTTAATCCTAGCTTCTCATTAAAAACAAGAGTTTCCCCCAAGATTAGCCTGTTTCTCTCAGGTCCTCCCCATTACAACTAAAAAGCATAAGTCTCTGAAAGATGGAGGAATAACAAAGCAGTGAATTCCCTCAGTTTCTTTATTGATTCCCAAGTGACCTAAACTGCCAACAGGCACAGTCTAAAACAAAACAAAACTCCAAGAAAAGCCAATTCCCCTGGCCAAAGAACTGATGAAAGTATGGCCTAACAACAGAAAACCTTTCTGGCAATATCACCTACTCCAGCTGATTGCCAACATCACAACTGCACCTCCCCACCCTCTCTCCATAACTTCACCTAATCCGGCAAGAAGCTGATCCTCCATGCCTACTAGTGGAAGCATAGGTGTGCTTAATTCCCCCACTGAGTGGTGACCCCAGGGAACAGAGAACTAATTTTCTTTCTCCACCTGGCAGAAATAGGCAGCACTCTGATGCCCCTGCCAGGATAGTGCTAGCAGGGTATAGTGGCAAGCTGAGCCTCCACCTCCACTCAGCAACAAGGAAGCAGAAAGAAGTGATAAGAAGTGGGATAATTGGCAGTCTGCTTTACCCCCATCCCTGTGTCAAAGGGAACCAATAAGGAGCTCAGCCTTCACCTCTTCCCCGCAGCAGTAAAGCTATGTTAAGTCAGCCCGCTGCTTCTTGCTTTCCTGGTGTTAGCAGAACCAGTTGGCGAGATCACAAGGTGATTTGAATCTATGCCTCACTTTTGCTGGAATGGTCAGAGGCTGAACATAGACACCTATCTAATCCTCAAGCTATACCCAACAAGGGACTATCTGCTAAAAAAAGATTAAATAGGACCCACAGTGTTGTAATATCTAAAATTTTCAGAATACAACTGAAAAATCACATATTAGGGGAAGAACCAGGAAAACTACAACAGGAATTGGAAAAGACAACAGATGCCAATACAGAGATAAATCAGTTGTTGGAATTCTCTGAAAAGGATTTTAAAGCAGCCATCAAAAAAAAATTTCAACAAGCAATTATGAATTCTCTTGAAACAAAATAAAAAAAGAAATCTCAACAAAGAAATAGAAATTATAAAAAAGAATTAAATGGAAAATATACAAATGAAAAATACAATGAAATAAAAACCTTGCATAATGGGCTCAGTAGTAGGGTGGAGATGACAGAGGATAGAATCCATGAATTTAGGAAATATCAGTAGAATTTACCAAATATGAACAAGAGAGAAAATAGACTGAAGGAAAAAAGGAACAGTCATAGGGACCAGTGGAACAATAGCAAAAGAGCTAATATTTGTATCATCAGTGTCCCAGGAGGAGAGGAGAAAGATGGTGAGATTGAAAAAGTATTTGAAGAAATAATGACTCTTCAAATTTGGCAAACCTACAGATTCAAGAGGTCAAGTAAAGCCCAAGTAGGGAAACCCAAAGAAATCCCTGTTCAGATACATCATAATTAAACTTCTGAAAGCTAAAAAGGAAGAAACCTTGAAAGCAGAGAAAGAGAAGCAATACATTGTTTACACTACCAGTTTGAATGTCTGTATTTATAATATGAAAGCCTGGAGACAAAAGGAAGTAGCACACAATTTTTAAGTATTGAAAGCTGTCAGCTATGAATGCTGTATCCAACAAAAATATCCTTCTGGAATGAAGGAGAAATAGACATTCTCTGTAGAAGAAAAACTAAGAGTATCTCTTGCTAGCACATCTATCCTTAAAGAATGGCCCAAGGAAGTTCTTTAAACAAAAGAAATTATAACAAAAGAAGAAAAGACATTATCATGAGTTTCTTAAATTATATTTGATGAAATTATAACACCATCATATGTAGTGCTTACCATATGTAAAGGAAATACTTTTGACAATTACATTGAAAAGGCAGGAAGGGTAAGATTTCTACAAAGTAATAAAATGTTGATACTGGTAGAATGTGACAATTTATGTATACATTATAGCCATAGCACTCATTAAGAAAATTATATAAAGCTAAATTCTAAAAGATACTATAAATCAATATTAAATTTTTTTAAATGCTCAAACAAAACAAAACAACAAAACACCAAAGGAAGATATGGAAAGAGGAACAGGGGAACTACACCAGAGGAAACAAACAGAAAACAAATGATAAAATAGCAAACTTAGTACTAACATGTCAGTATTACTTTAAATGTAAATGGTCTAAATATATCAATTCAGAAATTTGTAGAGCAGATTAAAAAACATATTCCAAAAATATGCTGTCTATAAGATATTTGTTTCAAATACAGCAGCATATTAGGTTGGAAATAAAAGGATGGAAAAGATATACCATGCAAACACTAATTTAAAAAAAGTAGGAGTGGCCATGTTAATAACAAAGTAGACTTCATGGCAAAGAAAATTACTAGGGACCCAAAACAATATTACACAATGATAAAACAACATGCCACTAGGTAGATGTAACTTTCCTAAATGTTTATGCACCAAACAACAAATCCTCAATATGCATGAAAGAAAAGCTGATAGAGCTGAAAAGAGAAATGTTGGGAGTTAAAAAACCCAAATCTCAATAATTAATAGAACTACTAGACAGAAAATCAGTGAGGATACAGAAAAACTGAACAACACTGGTCAAGCAACAGGATCTCTCTGACATATATAGAACATTCTGCCTAAAAAGAAAACAACTTTTATTCCACGTTTCCATGTAACATTCACCAAAATAGATATTACATTCTGGGCCATTAAAAAAAAACTTAATTAAAATCAGGGGTGCCTGGGTGGCTTAGTCTGTTATGTGTCCAACTCTTGATTTCAGTGGAGGTCATGATCTCAGGGTTGTGAGATCAAACCCTGCATCAGGCTTCCCCTTTGGGCATGGAGCCTGCTTATGATTCATGATTCTCTCTCTCCCTCTCCCCTCCTATCTCTCTCTCTCTTTCTCGCTAAAAAAAAAAAAAAAGGAAATCCTACAGAGTATGTTCTCTCTCCATACTGGATAGAATAAAACTTAAAATCAAAGTTTGATGGAATCAAAATTAAAGAAATCAATAGCATAAAGGCAACAAGAAAAACTCTAAACACTTGGAAATTAAACAATATTTGAAATAATCCATAGGTCAAAGAGGAAGTCTCAAAGGAAATAAAAGAACACATAGAATTGAATGAAAAAAAATATGACATACCAAAGTAAGTGGGACTCAGCTACAGTAATGATAAGAGGGAAATTTATAGCACTAAAAGCTTATGTTTGAAAAGAAAAATGTCCCAAATAATTTAGGTACTTACATCCAGCAGGCAGCCCTGGCTGGAACTGATGCTCCTCCACAGTAACTCCTGCCCTGGGGAATGGGGAGCTAATCCCACACATTAGGGTGCCACTGTTCCTGCAGGTGGGCCTCTCAGCTGACTGCTCAGAAAGCAAGTCCTACCCATCATTGCACCTGCAGCAGTCATGGTGGCTCATTGCAGACAGCTTGGTTGAGGGCTAGCCCCACCCACCAGCAAGCCAGCAGTGGCTGCAGCCAGGCCTCACAGGCAGCAGTACAGGGAGGAAATCCTTTCCACCACTGCCTCCACAGCAGGTAAAGTGGGTTATTGCAGCCAGCTGGGCTGAGGGGCAGCCCAGCCCCCAGGATGCCAACAGCAATCATAGCTCAGGCACAACAGGAAGGCACATGCTAACTACAGAAGAGACATCTCTGGAGAACCTGGTTCTGGTGACCAGGAGACATAGCACTACAGGGAACCACAGGACCCCTTCTACACAGGCCACTACTTTCAAGACCAGGGAAGGTCTGTAGCTGACCTACCTAACACATAGAAACAAACACAGAGAGAGAAAATGAAGAGAAAGAGAACTATGTCCCAAGTTAAAAAAAAAAAAAAAACACACCAAAAAATATTAGAATTAATAAATGAATTCAATAAAATTGCAGGATAAAAAATCAAGATACAGAAATCAATTGCATTTCTACGTACTAATAAAATAGTAGAAAAGGAAATTAACAAAACAATCCCATTTACAATTCCATCACAAAGAATGAAATACCTCAGAATAAATTTAACCAAAGAAGTAAAAGACCTGTACCGTGAAAACTATAAGGCGTTGATGAAAGAAATCAAAGATGACCCAAATAAATGGAAAAATATACCATGCTCATAGATTGGAAGAATTGATATCGTTAAAATGTCCATACTACACAGAGCAATCTACAGATTCAATGAGATTCATAGCAAAATACCAATATTTTTCACAGAAATAGAAAAATAATCCTGGAATCTGTGTGGAACCACAGAAGACTCCAAATAGCCAAGGCAATCTGGAGAAAAAAGACCAAACAAGAGGTATCACAATCCCAGATTTCAAACTGTATTACAAAGCTATAGTAATCAAAAGAGTATGGTACTGGCACAACAACAGATCTATGGATCAATAGAACAAAATTAAAAATCCAGGGATAAACCCATACCTATATGGTCAAGTAATCTATGTCAAAGGAGGCAAGACTAGACAATGGGCAAAGGCAGTCTTTTCAATAAATTGTGTTGGGAAATCAGCTATCTACAAAAGAATAAAATTGGGCAACTATCTTACCCTGTTGTTAGAAGGTGGAGGAGGATCAGTAATGTATCCTCCAGACTGAGAAGGTGCTTTAATACTGAAAAACAAAGTAAGTCACTCCATACCATTTACACAGTTTTATTCAGGGTAACTTACTGATGGGGCAATGAGGTGGGTAGACTGAAAGATAATCCAGGAAACTGTGCAGCTATTCTCCCCCCCATTCTCTGCCCATTCACTGCAGCTAGTCTCCCCCCATTCTCTGCACCTTAGTCCCCAGCTTTTACGGAGTGAGGGGCATGGTGGTGAGGTCACAGGGTAGTTATCTAAACTGGTGCCATCTGTGCACCTGAGGAAAAAACAAGATGGAGGACCAAATATGAAGTCAGTGTTGTCAGCATTCTGATAACCATATTAAAAAATAACTCAAAATGGACTAAAGACCTAAATGTAAGACCTGAAACCATGAAACTCCTAAAAGAGGACATAAGCAGTAATCTCTTGGATATCAATCTTAGCAATATCTTCCTGAATCTCTCTTCAGGCAAAGGAAGCAAAAGCAAAAATGAACATTTGGGAGTGTCGAAGACTAAAAGTCTCTTGCACAGTGAAGGAAACCATCAACAAAACAAAAAGGCAACCTACTGAATGGGAGAAGATATTTGCAAATCATATATCTGATAAGGGGTTAATATCCAAAATATATAAAGAAGTCATACAACTCAACACACACAAAAATCCCAAATAATCCAATTTAAAAATGGACAAAGGATCTGAATAGAAAGTTTTCTGAAGAAGATGTACAAATGGCCAAGAAACACATGAAAAGATGCTCTACATTATTAATAGTCAGGGAAAGCAAAAATCACAATGAAATATCACCACACACCAGTCAAATGGCTTGCATCAAAAAAAAAAAAAAAGACATAACAAGTGGTGAGGATGTGAAGAGAAGGGAACTCTCATGCACTGTTGGTGGGAATGTAAACTGGTGTAGGCACTGTGGAAAACAGTGTTTCCTAAAAAATTAGAAATAGAATTACCATAAGATTCAGTTATTCCACTTCTGGGTATTTACCCAAAGAATATGGAAACACTAATTCAAGAAGATATATGCACCCCTATGTTTAGTGCAGCATTATTTACAATAGCCAAGATATGGAAGGAATGCAAATGTCCATTGGTAGATGAATGGATAAAGAAGTGAGATATATGGAATATTACTCAACCATAAAAAATGATGGAATCTTGCCATTTACAACAACATGGATGGATCTAGAGAGTATAAGTGAAAAAGAAGTCAGTGAATGGTAAATACCATATGATTTCACCCATATTTGGACTTTAAGAAATAAAATAAATGAACAAAGCAGAAAAGAAACAAAAAACCCCCAGACTCTTAACTATAGAGAACAAACTGGTGGTTACTAGAGGAGAGGTTGGGTAGGGTGGTGGGTGAAATAGGTGAAGGAAATAAAAAGTACATTTATTGTCATGAGCACTAAGTAATGTCTAGAATTGTTGAATCATTATATTGTACCTGCAACTAATATGACACTATATTATATACTTGAAAAAGCAGTTACAATAATACTGCATCATGAAAAAAAAAATGAAATCTTGCCGTTTGTGACAATATGGATGGACCTAGAATGTATTATGCTGAATGAAATGTAAGACAAAAAGCCAAATACCGTATGACTTCATTTATATGTGGAATCTAAACAACAACAACAAAAGAGAGAAACAAAGTTTGTGTAGAGAGGGGAGGGGTGTGGGAGGATGGGCAAAATAGGTAAAGGGGATTAAGAGGTAGAAAATTCCACTTATAAAGAAGTCACAAGGATGAAAAGTCCAGGATATGGAATGTAGTCAATAATATTGTAATAACTTTGTATGATGACAGATAGTAACTACACTTACTGTGGTATTTCATAATGAACATAATTGTCAAGTTACAATGTTGAACACCTGAAACTAATATATGTCAACTGTACTTCAGTTAAATAATAATAATTTAAGTTTTTATCTTAAAAAAACTAGAAAAAGAAGAGCAAGTAGAAGAAATCATAAAGACAAGCAGAAATTAAAGAAATCAAAAGAAGAAAACAGGAAAGTCAATGAAACAAAAAACTTCTTTAAAAAAATCAATAAAATTGATAGACCTCTAACAAGACGGACAAAGATAAAAATAGAGAAGACACAAATCATCAATATCATGAATTAAAAAGAGGATATCACTATAGATTCTACAGCCATTAAAAAGAGGATGAGGGAACACTATATAACCAACTTTACACTCATAAATTTGACAGTTTAGTAGAAATGAATCAATTTCTCAAAAACCATAAACTATCAAAACTCAACCAACATAAAATAAACAACACAAAGAGTTCTATAACCATTAAACATTTAATTTGTAATATAAAAGCTCCTGAAAAAGAAATCTGTTAAGACCCATGCAGCTTCACTGAAGAATTGTACGAAATGTTTAAAGAAGAATTAACATCAATTTTATATGATCTCTTCCAGAAAATATAAGAGGAAGGAATATTTCCTAACTCATTTTATGAAACTAGTATTATTTTGATACCAAAATCAGACAAAATAAGTAAATAGACCAATATCAAGTATAAACTTAGGCATGAAATCCTTAACAAAATAATAGCAAATCGAATGAAAAAAAAATGTATAAAAAGAATTTTTCACCATGACCAAGTGAGATTTATTCCAGGTATGCAAGGCTGACTCAACATTCAAAAATCAATCAATGAAATAGAATCTACAATATTAACTGGCTAAAGAAGAAAAATCAGTGGATATATTCATATCAGTTGGCACAGAAAAAGCACTATACAAAGGCAAACACTCATGCATGATAAAAACTCTCAGAAAACAGGGGGAACATTTCTCACATAAAGAGCATCTCCTAAAATCTTTTGCAAACATCATACTTAATAATGAGAAACTGAAGGATTTTTCTCTAAGGTTGGGGATGAGGCAAATATATCCATTCTTACCATTCTTGCTTAACATAATACTGGAAGCATGAGTTATACAGGGAAAAATAGACAAATAGGACTTGATTGAAATTAAAAACTTTACCTCTGAAAAACTCAGTTCAGAAGATGAAAAGATAACATACAAACAGGAAAAAATATATTTGCAAACCACATATCCAAATTCAACATTTAAAAAGTTAATCCAATTAGAAAATGGGGAAAAGACTGAAGAGAATATGTAGATGGCACATAAACACATGAAAATATGTGTAACATCATTAGTAATCAGGTAAATGCTAATTTTGACCACGGTGAGATATTACTACACACAGAAGGGCTAACGTAAAAAAATAATGACAGCAGATTCTGGGAAGAATTCAGAGAAGCTGATTCCCTCATGCACTGCTGGTGGGAATGTAAAATGACACAGCCACTCCGGAAAACATTTTTTTTAAAGAAATTTCTTGTAAAATTAAACATGCAACTACTGTATGACACAGCAAATGCACTCTCGGGCATTTTTCCCAGAGACACAAGCTTATTTTCACATAAAAGTCTATATGCAAATGTTCATGGGTACTTTATGCATAATAGCTTAAAACATGAAAACCCAGATGTCCCTTCAAGAGATGAATGGTTAAATAAATTGTGGGTACATCCATACTGTGGTACACTACTCAGCAATGAAAAAGGAACAAAATATTGATTGATAAGCACAACAATGTGGATGAATTTCAAGGGAATTATGCTGAGTGGAAAAAGGCAATTCCAAATGGCCACATACTGTATGTTTTCATTTGTGCAACATTCTCGAAATGACAGCACTGTGAAAGTGGAGAACAGATTGTGGCTCCCAGGGGTTGAGGATGGAGTGGAGGTGGGAGAGAAGTGGCTGTGACTATGAAGGAGTGGCAGGAGGGATCCTTGTGGTGATAGAACTGTTCTGTGAGGTACCCTGATTGTGATATTGTAGTATAATTTTGCAAGATATTATCATCAGTGAAAGCAGTAAAGGACATGAAATCTCTTTGTATTATTTCTTTTTTTTAAAAATTTTATTATGTTAATCACCATACGTTATTACATCATTAGTTTTTGATGTAGTGTTCCATGATTTCTTACAACTTCATGTGAATCTAGAGTTGTCTCAAAATAAAATTTTTATAATTAAGGAAGCTTTATTTTTTAAGATTTTGTTTATTTGAGGAAGATATAGAGCAGAGCAAGACAGCACGAGTTGGGGGCAGGGACAGAGGGAGAGAAAGAGAAGCAGGCTCCCCACAGGAGCCCCAGCCATGGGGCTCGATCCCAGGACCCTAGGATCATGACCTGAGCTGAAGACAGACAATTAACCGACTGAGACACCCAGGAAGCTTTAAAAAATACTAATGCTTGGATCCCTCAATACATCCCCTCTCCTTTCCAGATTCTGATATAGATGACTTTGGGCAGGGACTCTCCAACTGTATTTTTTGAAGTTTCCCATGAGATTTTAATGTGTGGTGAGGGTCGAGAACCTCTGGCCTGAATAGGAATTGGTTCAGTCAACACAGTTGGGGAGGTAGCCTCACCTAGCCACAGGTTCCTGGCCTTTCTTTCTCCAAATATGTCATGTGGCCCTGATAAGCTTTCCAAGTTCAAGGACTGTGTCTGTGAATCACTAGTACAGCATCTAGATCTATCAGAGAGGCATTTATTTTGCTGCTAAGGATGATGGAGGTGTTGCTGCTGCTGGTTGTAGGTAAGGTGATAACAATGAAATCGTTGATCTCATTGTATTTCTATAACCTGTTCAGGCAAACTGAAAGAATGAAATTGTAAAATTTCCATGACTATTTTCATAGTGGATCTTCAGGAAATCTGAACATGGGGAAAGGATAAACAGCCACACTGCCTTCTCCTCTTGCATAAATCATAACTACTGGCTTATGCATTCTGAACATAAGTTTGGTAACAGTTATGAGTTGAGCATATGTTGTTTTAGGAGATTATTTAAATCTAACTCTAAATCCAAAGGAATCTTTTCTGAATATAAAGAGGCTGACAAAGCACTCTGAGCAACCAGAGGTGGTGTCATGAATTCTAGCCTATTTTTCCCCCCAATAGCATTGAACCGTGTGCAGGTTTTCTGAATGTAAGCTTGGTCATCTTCATTGTTCCAGGGCTCTGATGAGAAGCTATTTTACTGAAATAGAAGGCTATTACTTTTAATTCTTAGTAATTTGTTTTTAATTAGAATATTAGTTTCATTATAAATCAGAATTTATAGCTGTTAAGAATAGATACAGGTTGTTGGAACAGTACTCACTGCGTCTGGGACTCACACAGCCAGCATTTGTTGAGTGCCTGTTGTGGGCCAGGCTCTCTGATAGGCACAGGGTTACAAAGATAAATAGCTTATAGGCTCCTAACATGCCATGCAGTTGTAATAATTTGGGGACAAACATATATTTATAAAAACTAATATCATCCCTGGTCGTAATGCATTTTTCTGGCATGTTGGGTTGATTGGTTTTAACTTCTCTTTAAAAGTTATAGCATTATCAAGATGAAATCAGAGAGGGAGACAAACCATAAGAGACTCTTAATCATAGGAAAAAAACCGAGGGTTGCTGGAGGGGAGGGAGGTGGAAGGATGGGGTAACTGGGTGATGGGCATTAAGGAGGGCACACGATGTAATGGGCACTGGGTGTTAAATAAACCCGATGTATCCATGAACTCTACCTCTGAAACTAATACACTATATGTTAATTAATTGAATTTAAATTTTAAAAAAAGTTACAGCACTCTCATTTTTTTCTCATTTAACCCCCAAAAAAGTACTCCACGCTGGCTTCATCTTCACAACCCCTACCAGGGCTTTCCATACTTGCATCAGACATCTTCCCCTTCCCAACTCTTCCGTCTCAACTCCAGGCATGATTTCCATCTGTGCACCTCCTTCCCACTATGAGCAGTGAAAGAAGTCCCTCACAGCCTGTCTACAGCTCATTTGTCAAGTAAATTTATTCTATCCTGTTCCCTCTTCTCTGATTTTGCTTTATCACTTTTTGCCCCTTCTCTCTTATAACCTCACCCTTTCCTGACTTTCTGCAAGAAAACCTACTTAACTCTCTCCTTTTCTAAATGGAATTTTGGGGCCTCTTTATTGCTCCCTTTAGCTGTTGACCCATTTCTCTTCTCTCCTTTTCATCCAAATTTCTTGAAAGCATTGTCTTAAATTCACTGTCCTTCCTAATCCCCCATTCACTTCTCAATTCACTACACAAATTGGCTTCTTCCTGACTCTGCTGCAACTGACTTCTGTCCACACGGAAGCTTCCTCCTGTGGTGCACTTTCCCCAAGAGCCTCCACTTCGAAGCTTTCTCTCAACCTGCTGGCTTGATTGGGTACCTCTCTTCTGACCTCCCCGGGCACACTGCTCTTAGGACCATACTATTCCTTAGTCCTTTCATGGATCTCTAAGACTCTTGAAGGCATCTTTGTATGTCTAGGCCCTAGTCTAGCAGCTAATAAGGTAGACACTGAGTAAATGTTTGTCTAATGAATGAATGAATAAATGAATGAGTGCATATTTTTCATGTGTTCCTGAAACAGAGCCAACCAGGTACCAAATGTCTGAATGTTTTATCAGACTTTCAAACTCATTGTATCTAATACTAAATTTATCTTCTCCTGAAAATTGACTTAAATTCTGGATCTTTGTGAATAACATCATCATCAATTTCATTAGACAGGAAAAAAAATCAGAGTCTTCATAGGCTTCTTTCCCGCCATCCACTTACATGAATCAGGTACTAAGACACACCAATTTATCCTTCTATATATATTTCAAAATCATACCCTCTTCTATTCTCAGTGCTATTGCTTTAGCTTAAAAATACATCATCTCACACCTCAACAATTTTAATAACCTCCTAACAGGTCACTCAGCAGCCATTATCTTCCCTTCCAATTCATTTTCTGCACTTCCTTGGCAATGCTCATCTTAGAACTCAAATCTGATTCATTTATTCATTAAATATTTATTGAGTACCTAATAAATTCCAGATGCTATTTGAGGCAGTAAGGATATAGTATGAAAAAAAGAGACAAACTCTTTACCTTCATGGAGTTAACACCCTACTGAGATATGATTATATTGCTTCTCTAATTATGACTTTTCACCAGTTCCCAATAGTCTTTGTGGTAAAATAAAGGAATCTTAAAAGGATACACAGGGTCCCTTTACCATCCAGCTTGGTAGCTTTCAGCCTGTTGTGTGCATTTGAATTGCCTGAGTTCTTGTTAAAAATTGTCTTTGTGGGCATTAGGAGATCCTGATTCTGTAGGTCTGGGGTGGAGTTCCCAAAGCTGCATTTAAAGAATGTTATTTTAATTCCAGCATAATTAACATACAGTGTTATATTAATTTCAGATGTACAATATAGTGATTCAGCAATTCTATACATTACTCAGTACTTACCATGATAAGTGTACTCTTTAATCCTCTTCATCTATTTTATCCATTCCCCCACCTACCTCCCTTCTGGTAATTACCAGTTTGTTCTCTGTATTTAAGAGTCTGTTTTTTTTGTTTTTCTCCTTTGTTTCTTCATTTTTTTGTTTCTTAAATTCCACATATGAGTGAAATCATGTGGTATTTCTCTTTCTCTGACTTATTTCACTTAGCATTATACTCTCTAGATCTATCACTGTTGTTACAAATGGCAAGATTTCATCATTTTTATGACTAAATAATATTCCATTCTGTGTGTCTGTGTGTGTGTGTGTGTGATATAATATATATCACATCCTCTTTTTTTTTTTTTT
>NC_138371.1:84762503-84784173 GCF_054177405.1 Leptonychotes weddellii | reverse complement strand
TGTTTGTCCTGGAAGCTTTTTATCTCTCCTTCAATTTTCAATGACAGCCTAGCTGGATATAGCATTCTTGGCTGCATATTTTTCTCATTTAGTGCTCTGAATATATCATGCCAGTCCTTTCTGTCCTGCCAGGTCTCTGTGGATGGGTCTGTTGCCAGTTTAATGTTTCTATCATTGTAGGTTACATATCTCTTCTCCCGAGCTGCTTTCAGGATTTTCTCTTTGTCTCTGAGACTCATAAGTTTTACTATTAGATGTTGGGGTGTTGACGTATTTTTATTGATTTTGAGAGGGGTTCTCTGTGCTTCCTGGAGTTTGATGCCTATTTCCTTCCCCAAATTCAGGAAGTTCTCTGCTATAATTTGCTCCATTATACCTTCTGCCCCTCTCTCTCTTTCTTCTTCTTCTGGGATCCCAATTATTCTAATGTTGTTTCGTCTTATGGTATCACTTATCTCTCGAATTCTGCCCTCGTGATCCAGTAGTTGTTTACCTCTCTTTTTTTCTCAGCTTCTTTATTTTCCATCATTTAGTCTTCTGTATCACTAATTTGCTCTTCTGCCTAATTTATCCTAGCAGTTAGAGCCTCCATTTTTGACTGCACATCATTAATAGCCTTTTTGATTTCTACTTGGTTAGATTTTAGTTCTTTTATTTCTCCAGAAAGGGTTCTCTAATATCTTCCAGGCTTTTTTCAAGCCCAGCTAGTATCTTTAAAATCATCATTCTGAACTCTAGTTCCGACAAGTTACTAATGTCCGTATTGATTAGGTCCCTGGCAGTCGGTACTGCCTCTTGTTCTTTTTGTTGAGGTGATTTTTTCCATCTTGTCATTTGGTCCAGAGGAGAATAGATGAATGAGAGAACAAAATGCTAACAGGGTAACAACATCCCCAGAAAAATATGCACTAAACAAATCAGACGAGACCTGAAACCGGGGGAAAAGAAAGGGAAAGAAAGAAAAAAGAAAAAATTATAAAAACGAACAAACAAAAACAAAACCAGAATATGATCAAATATGATCAGGCTGGTGCATAGATCAGTGCCACACACTAGATTTTGGGCATATTTTTGTCTCTTAGAAGAAAGTGCCTCCCAAAATTTTAAAGAAAGAAAAACTTACGTATGTATAAAAATAAGTGTTAATATGATGAAGGGATGGAATATGACTGTAAAGATGAAAAGTATAAAAGATTTTATAAAAGGACTTGATAAAAAGTTGGTTGAAAAAAGAAAGAAGAGGATTAAAAAAAAAAGAAGGAAGAGAATGTGATCAGGCAGGAGACTAGAACAAAGCCATACACTAGAGATTTAGGGTATGTTTTGGTCTGTTAGAAGAAACTGTATCCCAAAATTTTAAAGAGAGAACAACTTATATATATATACCAAAAATAAGGTTCACTACTGTGAAGGGATAGAATATGACTCTAAAAATGAAAAATAAAAAAGATTTTTTAAAAAAGGGATTGATAAGATGTTGTTTGAAAAAGGGAAAAAGAAAAATTCCAAAAAAAAAAGTTAAAAAAATTAACTTTGAAAGACTAAAGAATCATGGTAAAAAAGCCATGAATTCTATGTGCTGTATTCCCCTAGCACTGGAGTTCTGCTGTTCTCATTGATCGGTAAACTTGGTCTTGGCTGGCTGTTCTTGCTGATCTTCTGGGGGAGGGGCCTGTTGCCATGGTTACCAAATGTCTTTGCCGGAGGTGGAATTGCCCCACCCTCCCACCGGTCCGGGCTTAATAATCTGCTCAGGTTTGCTCTCAGGAGCTTTAGTTCCCTGCAAGCTTTCCGTACAGCTTTGGAGGACGAGATTGAAAATGGCGGCCTCCCAATCTCAGCCCCAGAGGAGCCGAGAACTCAGGGCCCCACTCCTCAGGTAGCCCCCAGAGAAAAGCAGTCAATCACTCCCGTCTCCCCGGTCTCCGGCTGCACTCTGTGCTCACCTGGCCTGTGACCGAGTGTTTCTATCTCTGGCACATGACCCCGTGTGGAGTCTCCAAACCCAGCAGATCCCTGCAGTGCACTTCCGCACCTCTCTTTCCAGGGGATGAAGGGGAGTCTCCCCAGATCTGCCGCTTGTTCGGTCCCTGATGGAGGAGCAGTCACCCAACTGTGCCGCGGATCATGGTTTATGGCAACCCCGAGCCTAGAGCCCGTGCCTCGGCTCCGTCTCTGCAGCCGGCTTCCCGCTCCCATACCTGGGAGCTCTGCCGCACTCAGGCACCCCTGGTCTTTCTGTGACCCTGAGGGTCCTGAGACCACACTGTCCAGCGAGGGTTCCACCCCCCACTTAGCCACTGGAGCGACGTCCCTCAGTGGAGCTGACTTCTAAATGTTCTGATTTTGTGCTCCGCTGCTCTATCACTTGCCAGAAGCGGCTGACGGAGGCCCCCTCCCCCGCTGTCTATCCTCCCGCATATCACCTGGGATTCACTTCTCCACACATCCTACCTTCCAGTAAGTGGTCACTTCTGTTCAGAGAGTTGCTGCTATTCTTTTCTTCAATCTCCTGTTGAGTTCGTGGTGTTCAGAATGGTTTGATCCCTATCTAGCTGAATTCCTGGGACCAGATGAAATTTAGGTCTCCTACTCCTCTGCCATCTTGCTCCCCGCCTGTGTGTGTGATTTAAACTGTATGTATTATGACACACATAAAGTTTAAATGACCCCTTTAGAGAATTGTATGTGCAGTATGCTATCATATATGTTAAAAATGTTTCATTTAGACTATTTCTAATGCCCAAGTACCTGATATGTTTACTAAAAATTATTTGGTATTATTTGATACATCGCCATAAAACTAACCATATAATCTCTACTCTGGCTGGACTGGATACAAAATCTTATGCAATGGTATTGCAGATTCCAAATGTGCCTTCATGGGGTAAACCCAAACAAGACTATTCAGTGATGTTGCCCAGACAAAGAAATTTAAATGGCTTCAGGCAGCCCTGATTCTGGTTACTAGTGTTGGCTTACATAATGCCCTTGCTATCTGAGGAGCTACTGAACCAGTTTGCAAGACACAGAAAAGCAATGGCAACTGCCAGCCTTGTTGCAAGGTGTAACTTTCATAAATGGGAGAATAATAAAGAAAAAATAGCAAGAGAGAAGTTTTATTTAGGAAATCCAATTGAAAGCTTTTTATTTATTTATTTATTTTAAAGAAACTCCTGTTTCTCCTGTTTTACCTTGGCCTAAAATGATGCCCTAAAGTATGAAAGTGTTTCTGATGTAGTTTGTTCTTATATGATGATGGGTGTAAAACATTTTGTTTTTATAATCCTGGAGACCAAGTTCATTAGGAGAATCAAATAAAAGGAAATGTAGACTAGAGAAAAAAGATAAAAGGTTCATTTTTTTTCTTTTTGTCAGACTCTTTGACTTCATAAAGGATTTCTCCAAACACTCTTCTCAAACTGTCTGTGTGAGCCTGCTTTTGGTGAAAGAGCAGTGCTATGCTCAGCCCAGATTCTGGGAGGAACTGTCTTCCAAAAACAAATTCTTCAGTTTGTTGTTCCATATCTAGCCACTATTGAATGATGACACAAAATTAAACATTGGTCAGGTATTATGTTATCCAGAGAGCATGTTTACTGAAAGGAAGTGGGAAATAAACATGAAAACTCTATGATATCTAACATGAATCGGATGTGTATTATGTACCACCCTATTGTAAGCATTTCACATAAATTATCTTGTTAAATCCTTCCAACAACTCAGTGAGGAAGTACTGCTATCCTTAGTTTACAGATGAGAAAATTGAGTTTTAGGGATGTTAAGTAACCTACCCAAAGCAGCATAATAAATTATTTGTGGGTCTTGGATATGAAGACACCTCTGTCTGGTTCCAAAGACTATGCTTTTAACTACCAGGCTTTTGTCTCCCTTGTGAGTTACCTAAAATTGTGTAATTCCCTAAAATGGTTTGGAAAGGAAGTGCTAGTAGCACATTCTCAGAGAGGGTTGCTTTTGGGGAATGTTTAACATTCTTAATTCATTGCACTTAACAGGTATGGGGCTTAAGGTGAAAATATAAATCTTGTGCCTTTTCCTGCTATGTCTAAGAGAAGAGGAGGAATTGGGAGAACTCTATCCTTTCCTAAGAAAGGAGAGAGATGGGGAACTATTATTTATTGAATAGAAACTATGGGTAGGCACAAATTTGGACACTACATATGTTGAATTACTTCTATCTTTTTGGTGAATAAGGATAATAAGTGAGTCCACTTCTATAATTTTTTGGATCTCTGAGTTCACCAATGAACATAAAACAATGTAAGTGCTAGATCCTTGGTTCTTGAGGAATTTAGAAGTATGTTGAGGTATCAATTTGTAATTCTTTAATTCTATAGATTATATAATTATAATCATTATGTGTATATTATTTATTGCCTATATGTATACATATATATTAATTACATTGTATAATATAGTATTTTAATTCTGTAACTCTATAAACTTGTAGAGGAAAATAAGGGAATGAAATAATGTAGTAAAATGAATGAAGCAGAACTAAACATGCTCTTAAAGTTCACACATGGGAGAGAACCACAGGGACTATAGTAAAGAGGGAAGACTCTTAAAGAAGTCATGTAGCCAGGCCAGATCTGTGGACCCTTGGCGGGGGTGTCCCTCAGGACCAGCCAAGAGGGTCCTTGGCTTGCCACAGGATAGAAATCAAGTGTGAGCCCAGAGGAAGTGAGAGCAGAGTTTACTGAAGATATACAGAGAGTGAAGATACCGAAAGAACAACCAGGAGACTTGGAAAAGAAAAGAAGAGTGAGTTTCATCTTTGCTTGTGGTCTGGCTTTTTTTTTTTTTTTTTGAGGATCATGGTCTGGTGTACATGTCCTCTCAGGCATCTAGGAACCAGTTAGAACAAAGAAAAGGTCCAGGTGTCCTCAATAAATCACTTATTCTTTGGACCCAGGGACCCTTGGCATGGAGATGCCTAGCGCTGGTGGTCTGGAATATACACGTATGATGGCTACGTTTGATCAGTCTTGCCTGGTCCTTCCTTAGATGTTATCTCTTGTGCTGAAAGGCTCTAAAGAAATCTTTAATTCCTTGTCCCTTATAAGGAGGACATACATAATGAGGCATGTGTAAGATGGGGGTGCAGGTTCTCACAAGAATAGAAGTAGGAAAAGGAGCAAAAAGCAGATTTTTATGGAGTCCCTTCACCTTTCCTATCTCAGAGGTAGGACTTGAGCTTAACTTCTGCTGGGTAGAAACTAGCTCACTGGACTATGGCAGACCAGTTTGTATCTGATTAAACGTCCTATCAATACCACTAGAAAAGTTGGGTTTAAAAACTGTTGTTTAAAAGCATTAGAAAGCTTCTAAAGCAGCAGACTTGAGGGTCCTGGAGAAAAGGAAAGCTCAGAAATGCACGGGTAACATTTGGCACTGCCTTTGCCCCAGGATTTTTGAAAATGCTAAAGTAGCAGCTGAGAGTAGTTTTGATATTCTCATGGGGCTGAGGGAACAATGAAATTAAGCATCTGTCAAGGAAGAAAAGCCTTCATAAGCACTTGAGACTTTTAGCTGGGAACCCCAGAGGGCTACATTCTAGGAGTAAGAACAAACTGGAAATAGACCGACCCTCACAGCGACTGAAACTCCATTTAAATCACCTCAATCTCAGATTAGGTGATCTGCTCCTACTCTAATTGCCTGCCACAGGCAAATGCAAAAACCTCTCTGGAGGAATATAACATAGTCAGAGCCTCAAGGTAATGATGGGAATAGGAACAAAAACCAGACATGCAAAAATACAAGAATTAACCAAAAAAACAAAAACGAAAACAAAAAAAACAAGAGGACAAAAAGTCATATATTCCAGTTAGCAAATTCAAATAACTGTTATTACTGTGTTTAAGAAATTAACAAAATGGAGAATTTCAGCAGAGAAATAAACATTATAAAATAGGATCAAGTGGAAATTCTAAAGTTGAAAAATTTAGTAACTGAATTTAAGAACTTAACATATGGGCTTAACAGCAGATTAGGCACAATTTAAAAGTAAAAAAAAAAAGACAAACATAAGAAGAAAAAATAATACACAAAAGAGCATAAAAGATATATGGCATGTGGTGAAAATGTCTAATATTCACGTCATTGGAGTCCAAAAGGAGAGACAGGGTAGGTGAGAAGCAATATTTGAAGAGCCATTGCTAAGATTTTCCAAAACATACAAGACTTCAAGCCAAAAGATTAAGAATTGCTTTAAGCGCCAAGTAGGATAAACACAAGATACCATGTTTAAGCACATCATAGTAAAACTGTTGAAAACTAAAACAGAAAAGGTCTTAAAAGCAGTCAATAGAAAAAAATATATTACCTTTAAAGAGATAAGAATGTCATATAATAACAATGGAAGCCAGGAAACTATGATTGACAGCTTTAACATACGTGGGTTGGGGGGGAATCACCGCTTAGTTAGAAATCTATACCCAGTGAAAATATTCTCAAGGAAAAAAAAGGTAAAAGATAATTTCAGACTAGCAAAAACAGAATTTATTACCAGTAGACCCACACTGAAATAATAAGGGCACTTCTTCAAGTAGAAGGAAAATGATCCCAGATAGAAGCATGAAAATACAGAAAGAAATAATAGAAAGAATAAACATGTGGGTTAATCTAAATGAATATTCCCTGTATAAAACAAATATAATGATATATCATTGGGTTTAAAGAATATTTAAAACATGGCAATGAAAGTTCAAAAAGAGGATGGAGTTAAAATATCCTAAGGTCCTGGAGTTTTCTGAGATGTATTAATTTATATTAAACTTTAGTAGGTTAATGATGAATCTTGTAATCTCTAGGGTAACCACTTAGAATAGTGAATAGAAGAGAAACTTATATGTCGAGTTCACCCAGAAGCAGTTCCCATGACAAGGGTTTAAATAAATGCAAATGGTTTATTGGGAGATGACCCCCAAGGAAAGTAGAGTAGACAGGGAGCCAGACAGGGACGGGAAAAGAGGCAGTCAAGCATGCATTATCAGGAAACTTACCTGTGGGAGGGGCTGGAGCTTTATACTGGAAAATACTAGGAACCAGGATGAAATAAGCATCTAAGGGTTTTCTCATCCAAGGGGCGATCCCATAATTACTTATCCTAGGATTGATATTTCCCTGGCACTTCTGGCTTTCTGAGTGTGAAGGCAGAGAGGACTCTCATGGCCAGAGAGACCCTTCAAGTGTAGAATCACAAGTGTAGGCAGTTGGCAGTTGGGCTAGAGTGCCAGGAAATGATAAACTCCAGTGGATGGGGATGGAGTACCAGCAGATGCTACAATACTCAGAAAAGGGTGTACATGTATGTACCAAAGACACATGGAAGAATATAAAGAGTAGCATGGTTGTAATGGCCTCAAACTAGAAACAACCCAAATTTCCCAACAGTAGAATGTATTAATGTTGATATATTCATACAGTGCCATATTATATAGCAATGAAAGCAAACTACATCTATCAACAAGAACATGGATATGTCTCACACACATAATGGTGAGAAAAGAAGCTAGATGCTGCAGAATGCATACTGAAGATTCCATTTATATAAAGTTCAGAAATCTGCAAAACTAATCTGTGGTATTAGAGTAATGGATAACTTTAAGGATGAAGGGATTTTTAAATGGATGGGGGATAAGAGAGGAGCTTTCTGGGATGTTGATGATGATCTGTTTCTTGATCTCAGGGTGGGGGGTTACACAACCTTGTTCTCTTTATGCTAATTCACAAACTGTACATTTATGATATATGTACTTTTCTGCATGCATGTGAAACTTCAACTTAAAAAGTTTATTAAAATGAAAAAGAAATTAGCTGGGTGAAGATGCAAATTAAGTATAGCTGCCCACACCATTGACTCTATACTTGAAGGGTCTCTTTGGCCACAAGAGAAATGAAAGAAACAGTCAATCACAGGAAGATAAGAATGAGCAAGATGTATGGGCGATTGTGAAGAGGCTTATCCGTGGGAACTGGAAAATCCATGTTAGATACAATTGGGAATATCAGGCTCATTTAGTGCATTAAGACAAATTGTGAGAGGGTGGGGAATTTGTCCTTGGCATCACAGGTAATATAAATTCATTGTTGCATGTGACGTTCCAGGCTCTGTTCCAATCCCTCTCTCACTCTTCACAAATAACCCCATACTTGAGACAGTAGAGATCACTTCTACTTTACTAAGTTGGTAAAATGTGTTACACAGGTAGAAACTTAATGGATAGTGATGAAATTAAAACGAGCAATGGTGTGGAACTTTA
This sequence comes from Leptonychotes weddellii, assembly GCF_054177405.1. NCBI lineage: Eukaryota > Metazoa > Chordata > Mammalia > Carnivora > Phocidae > Leptonychotes > Leptonychotes weddellii. The sequence continues at coordinate 84,775,885 of NC_138371.1, read as the reverse complement.
GTTTACTTAAAGCAAAATGTGGACAACATTGTATACCTCATATGATGGTTGTGAAAATATTCATTTGGAAATTTCAACCTTCTCTCTTGAAGGCACCAACTTCGACACCAGGAACACAATGATGGTTCAGCTATGTAAACGGGTCTGCTCCATATCGTGAGTGATGGAATTCACTATCTGTGGCTGACTATAAGAGAGAGTGAGTAGAGCGGCCACTTCAAAGTAACTGAGTCTGATTTATGGAGGGAAGAGTTTTGAATGCATGTATGAACAGATTTAATGATATTATATGATTGGGGGCCAAGGCAATGTATATTTAAGGAAGTGCCATGATGGTGACAGAGCTTTCTTATGAAGGAAGTATATTCTGATCTGTCTGCCACTTTGTCTTTTTTCTCTGTTAACACAAAAGGCAAGTGAAAGTTAAAATGGAAATGTCTGGAGGGGGCAAGTAATGAGTATTCTAATTGTTAAAGATTCCTTTCAAGCCTTCAGATAGCCCATGGAGTTGAAACTCTCCTCAAATCCCATTAAGAACAGAACAGCTATGCCTGAGATTATCATGATGGTGTTTCATGCCAAGCCTTTTCTGTCAGCCCCAACCCGAGGAAAGAGAAAGTGAAGTTCTTTTCTGCTTAGAATGCAATTCATCTTTGGAAATTAACTTCCTTACTGTTAAGGGGATATAACAGATGCCCTGTAGCAATGAACATTTGCCTGTGAGGCTTTGTCTACCAACTGAAGATCTATATGCAGCCTTCTTTCTTTAGATGGAAGACAGGGCAGATAATATAATTCATGCAAACATTCTAGAGTTGGGGAAATGAGAGATTTCTCCAGTTTCCAAAGGATATGGAGAGGATGGTACAGTGGAGAAATTATTATTTTTTCATAATAGTAGAAATCCATATAAATTTTATGGTGATTGCTTGTTTATTGACTGTTCTTGTTGCAACAAGAGTTTATCTCCTTGTGAACAAAATAGTCCTTTCAAATTGTGATCACTTCAGCTAACACTGTCAGCAGAAAGGACTAGACTTTAACTGTCACAACTAGCTCCATGTTTTAGAGTATTGCTTTCAAATCTAAGGCTGGGTGTGCACAGTGTTTGTTTTTGTAAAAGCTAGTGTCTATAGGTGGTCACAGTCAGAAACTGGAAGAGAAAGGGCCATGGACCCCCATTGTCCGGCATCCTGGGTTCCTTGCCCTCCTGGCTGGATTCCACATTCAGCCCTCAAGGCTTCTGACAATTTCTGTGCTGACATGCAGAGCAGACAAGCTCTGTCAGAGAGCGCAATACAAACACACAGGCAGCACTGGGAAGCTGTCTGCTAAGTGTGACAAAGGAGCCCTCAACACAGCAATGGCATATGGAAAGCAGGCATGAAATTATCCCATGCTTGGGCTTAAGAACTGTGCAGGCTTTTTCTTTTGAGCTCAAAGTGCTGGGTGGTTACAGGTTCCACTTTGCTACACCTGTGAAAAAGCTGACTAGGTTATCTTTGTCTGGCAGAACACTACTAATGTTGAACAAAAGTTTCCATCTTCCTTCTCACTCTTCTATTTTGCTTTGGCCCGTAAGTGGTAACTTGCTTTCTGGATTCATAGGCAAAATGTGTGTATAGTGTGTGTGTGTGTGCACACACACATGCACACATACTTAACATACATGCGCACATACACATAAATGAATAAACTCAAAAAATTTCTCCTTGAACTTCTCTGCATTGGTGAATTGCTTAGCTCTCCTTAAGAGAGAGATAGAAACCTTGTTCCAGGAAGAAACCCTAATTCAAGGAAATATACTTTCTTTCTTTCTTTTTTTTTTTTTTTAAAGATTTTATTTATTTATTTGACAGAAAGACAGTGTGAGAGGGAACACAAGCAGGGGGAGTGGGAGAGGGAAAAGCAGGCTTCCTGCTGAGCAGGGAGCCCAATGCGGGGCTTGATCCCAGGACCCTGGGATCATGAGCTGAGCCGAAGGCAGACGCTTAATGACGGAGCCACCCAGGTCCCCAAGGAAATGTACTTTAATCTTCAGAGAACTTTGAGGATCTTCTGTGCTTTAAAGAAATTCTGCTGAGAACCCTCTGCCCAGATGCCAATCCCCACTGGAAGTGAGAATCGACAGCCACATTCTACCCTCAGGGACTGTGGAGGGCCCACACACTGAGTAACTGTATGGGGAGGTTGAAGGAAACAAGGGTGAGCAGAGACAGTAAGTGGGTGGGGCGGGGTTGGGGGGAAAGTGATATGAACAGGAATCTAATGTTCTTTAATCCTAAATTTGCAAGTCACCAGTAGGATCAAAATGAAATATTCCTGTCATCTATTTAATATTTTAATTAAGAATTGCCCCCAGTTGTCAGAAATGGTAGTTGATAGTCCCACTTAAGTAGATAATGCGTGGGACAGTTTTCACTGGGTATATTTTGACGGCAGCAGCTAACCCTATATCCATACAGGAATAAAGAAGCGAGTCAATTCATGCTTCCTCCTTTTGGTAGCTTGTCTTTCCAAGTGTTCAAGGTGATGGCCAGTTAGGATGTGGTGAAGAATAATAGCTTGTCCTATGGAAGCTTTTTCACTTGAATCACCTCATTAGCTCTGGAAGGTGAAAAGCACAGTGTCATGAAAAACTTTGGGATAACTTTTTAGGGGCAGGATTTGGGGGCAGTTTAGATACTGTGTGGGTGCCTGTATCCTGGGTGATGCTCAAAGCCATTGATGGTTGTGGGAGGATCCTCTCTTGTGGCTTCACTTTCTCTTTTGAAGCAGACAAGGCATGATAGAGGGAAATGAATTCTTCTTTCTCAGCCTCATTTGAGCATTTATTGTATTGAAGTTACAGAACTCAGATAAGCCAATAAAAGCTAGGTCAGCACTTCCAGATTTTTGGTTTACATAGTTTTATAACTCAACTACAAATACTTGTGCGAAGAAATGAAACACACAGTATCTAGCAGGAGAAGATGGTTTTCCTTTTGAAAGATCTCTTTGAAGAAAAAAGAGAGTTGTGTTGTTCCCTAGTGTCCTCTGAGCTTTGCCAGTAACGACAATGATGATGAGATGATGAGCCTTTCTCTTCCTGAAAGTTTTAGGTAGAACATTCTTTCTTGAATCCACAATGTTAATATAAATAACTTCAAGTTTAACTCTTTGAAGACATTATTTTTCTTTTCCATTTTGTGGCCCAGAGGAGATGAAAACCCAATAAACATTCAACATATTGAAATTAAAAAATTATGATCTGATTTCTCTTATCCAGTGATTTATCTGTCTAGCTACCTAATGTTGATTCAGTATCTTCTCACTTTGCTCAACATGGAAGACCAGCATGGGTAAGGCAAAATCCTTGCCCTTATGGAAAACAGATAATCACAACACAGTGGTTCAAACAATAATGGAAGTAGTCACTGAGTAACATGGTATTATGGAGAACAGAGTCTTAGACTAGACTGGTAGGTAGATTGGTTCAGAGAAGAACTTCTGTGGAAATGACCACTGAGTTAAATTTTAAAGACCAGAACTTAGCCACATAGAGTGATGTTAGGCATTCCAGGAAGAGAGAACAACATGATCAAAAGCAGGGAGGAGGAACTGTAAACAGGTTAGTAGTGCTCGGGAGGCAGGGATAGGAGAGAGGTGAGTTTGAAGGTCCTGAAGGACCTTGTTAGATAGACTAAAGGCCAGGCTACCACTGGGAAGCTATTACCAACAGCCTCGTTGAAACTGATAAATTTGAGCTAGGGTAGTGTTAGATTGTAAGAAAAACTAAGAAAAGTGAGAAAAGACAAGTAAGAAAAATGGGAATTTAAAACCTATTCAAGAGATAAACCCAGGAGAATTTGGCAGGGATGAGGAAATGAGAAAAGTCTAGAATGCCCCCCAGGTTTCTAGTCTGTCTATCTGGCTGGATATTGGTTTGTGTGTAGGTGGTAAGATGGCAATGTATGCGGTTTGACGTTGGCTGGAGTTGAGATGCCAGTGGGTATCCAAGTCAGAAGTCCCACAGAGAGTTGAATTGAGTCCGAGGCTTAGGAGAGAAGGTCTAGCCTGGAGATAAACTATTGGAAATCATCAATATCTAAGTGGTGGTTAAAACCATGAGCATAAATAGATTGGATTATCCAGGGGAGAGAGACAAGAGTGAGAACAGTATACTGAATACAGAACCATGAGGAAGGCCTTCTTTTAAGGGTAGTATGGAAGGAAAAGAGTGCATGAAGATGAGACAAAAGGAATGCTCAAAGAAGTATTAAAAAAACAAGGTAAGCACATTGTTATGGAAGCTAAGAGCAGATTACAAATACTGAGGGAGTTACAGAGAGGTTTCAGATAAAATGTAAAACACATGCAGTGGATTTAATCCATTTTAATATTCGAAGTCCCAACATCCCCTTTTCCTGACACCAGTTTGTCTTTACCAAAAATGTTAATAAGAAAGAAACAGTGAGAAACAGCAAGCAGATGGCTTAACTCTTGTTTTGTCTGCCTCATGCTCTGTGGCTTGCCCCAAAGACCAGGTTCCCTACAAGGCTGCAGCTGTAGCTGGTGTGTGCACCCATGTCTGCACAGTTCCTCGCCACACTAGTGTTTGCCATGCTCTAAGCGGGTGGTATAGCAATTCCAGGTATCCAGATGAAAAATAACACCGTATTTAAAGTTTCCAAGTGGGTTTATTTTATGGATACACACAGATTTGCTGTGGCATGTAATGAGATCTAATTCTACATCAGACTGCTCCATACCACTGTCATTTTTAAATAGTTAAGCTTGCTTTCTTGTTTTAAATTGTAGTTTTATGGTTTCCCATCACTGGTACGGTGAAGCTGTCCTAGATCTGACTCTAACAGATTCTAACCTGCTCCTGACTTACGGCCCCACATATGCAGTGGGCATGAAAGAAATGGCAGAAGTATCCCTTTTAAGTGGCTACTGCCTCAGTTCTGGAAGATCAGGTTACCTTATTTTTGGAATGACCTGCCAAGACAGGGATGACCTAAAAAAAGCATGTAGTTTCCTAAGTGAGAGGTGATTTGCTCATATATGCAGTGTTTGGTCTATCTTTCTATATTCATTCATTTTGAGAATATACTGTTAAGACAGCTCATTTGTGTTGCTACATGCCTATCCCAAGTTGCTACTTCTCCACGTGGTTTCCATCACAGAGCTTGGCAATGCATCCTACGTTGGTTACTGTGCTCCAATTCAGTCTCAGAATCCTTGTCCATACAGAACTCTTGGTAGCCACTGGGAATTAATAAAATCTCTTTGTTGGTTGTAGCCTGCTGTATTCCAGTGCTGAATCAGGAACTATGGATATTATGAAAAATCAAGCACATTTATTTCCCAGGTTGTTACAATTAAACTGAGGGAACAAAATCTTTCTGACTAATTCAAAGGCTATATTCAACTGTGCTCACTGTAGGGGAAGGAGAACCAGAGTCACTATATTTGATTCTTTAATATTCAAGTATTGGCTAGAGGGTTGGAGTAGATGTCATTGAAGGGCTTTTGAAACTTTGGGAACTACTGTTGTATCAGGGACCCAGCAGCACACACAGCACTGGCTCTCAATATTGATATGTAAAAGAATCATATTAATAACTCATTTAAAGTGCAGATTTCTGGGATCCTACCCAAAAGATTCCCATTCTGTAAGTATGGACATAAGCCCAAGAATCAAGATTTTCTTTTTTTTTAATTTTTTTTTATTTTTAAAGATTTTATTTATTTATTTGAGAGAGAGAAAGAGCACAAGAGTGGGGAGCAGGAGAGGGAGAAGCAGACTCCCTGCCGAGCAGGGAGCCCGATGCGGGACTCGATCCCGGGACTCCAGGATCATGACCTGAACCGAAGGCAGTCGCTTAACCAACTGAGCCACCCAGGCGCCCAAGAATCAAGATTTTCTTAAAAACCCTCTTGGTTCTGGGACACCTGGGTAGCTCAGTTGGTTAAGCATCTGCCTTCAGCTCAGGTCATGATCCCCAGGTCTTAGGATTGAGCCCTGCACAGGGCTCCCTGCTCAGTGGGGAGTCTGCTTCTCCCTCTACCCCTCCCCCTTGCTCATGCTCTCGCTCTCTCTCAAATAAATAAAATCTTAAAAAAAAAACAAAACCTGTTGATTCTGATATAGATGGTCTAAGGACCCCACTTTGAGAGATGATCCATTAGAGTAGTGGTTTCCAAAGTAGGGTTCACACACCCCTGCTATAGGGGACAGTCCTTTATGGTATGATTACAAAGAAAGTTCTGGTGCCCTCATTGAACCTGTCTAACAATCAGCTGGTCATGTCCTGGACAAAATGTGCAGAATGAGCAGAGTGGTAGTGGGAGTGAAGTTGAGTTTTGCTTATTGTGGTACAGTACAATTTATATCGCTTTGGTAAGTGGATTTAAGAGTCAGTGATCTTGTTTAATTAACCTACCCTTTACAATATGGGCGAGTTGCCTTAAAACAGATTTCTACAAAGAACCTGTGAATAATGATCATGCTAAAGGAACATCCATAAGGGAGCAAAAGAAAATGGCCATGCTGGTAATTGTCCTGCTCTTCCAAAGCTCCCGCTCAGCTCCATCAGGGGGTAAGAAACAGTGACGCTCTAGTCAAATATAATACCAAGAAAACTATTTGAAATGTGGATTTACAGCCACTGTCATTGATGATAAACCTTTCCCAAAGTGCCCATCATGTCTTGAGAGGTTAACTCAGAAAAATTAGAAGCCTATGGTGCAGAGGGTAGGTTCCAGAAGCTAGAGCCAGACTCCTGGTTTGAATTCACGTTCTGGTGCTTACCAGCTGTGTGACCATGGGTGACTCAGTTTCCCTATCTGTAAAATGGGGGATAATAATACCTACTTTGGAGGGCTTTTATGAGGATTAAAGAAGTTAATATGTGTAATGTGCTTAGACAAATGCCTGGCATATGGTGCAAGTAATACAAATATTAGTTTAAACATTTTATTTAGTTTATTTTTAATTTAGTTTAAACATGTCTATTTTATGTTCTTATTTATAGATTTCTATTTTTTATATTATATATGGGTGGGCTTTATTAAAATTTATAAATAAATATACTGGGGGTACATGCTCAAACATTGTGGCTGGTAAGGGTGAGAGAGTAAAAGATCTGTAGTTCACTTTCCAGCAGATACTGGTGCTCCTAAAATCTTCCCAAGCCTCCGGGAATATCAATAGTAACTGATGTCAGCCTTTGCTGGGCCTGAGGGCAGGGCCTACACTGTTGGATGGTGGGGCCTTGGTAAAACAGCAAAAACATACCACTTTTTGACAATCTTTTCTCCACGTCGCTTCTGTACATTAAACAGTCTGACCTAATTGTCACTTTATTCTAATGTATGTCACTTTCATACCATTTTTTTCTGTTCCTCATTTGTGTCACACCAATATATTACCTGAAAAAGTGTTTGGAAATGTGCTAGTTTGGAATAACGAACTTATGAGGAGCTCCCCTACTCTCCTGCCCCTTATGTTCTCTCCCTCTGGCACCTGACCTTCTGCCCCAAGGCCTCTGCTAATGAGCATCAGTGCTCCTTGGAACCAGATGTATCCAGGCCACATGGACAAATGTGTGTACAAACACAATTCTTCCCTTTTCCACTCAGTACAGCTAGGTGAGACTGAGTTTTTTTTTTTTTCAAAAGCAGCATTACTGAGAAGAACATAAAAGGGAATAAACATAATGACAAATGATTGAAATAAATGAGAATGTCCAGTATTTCTTTCCAGTCATCATTGACTGAACATTCCTCCATCTCTTTTCTCAATCTGCTTGAGCAAACTCCCACCCAAGGTGGCTTCAGGTTGGATCCTCTCTGCCTCCCCAGAGTCTGTTTTCCAGTTGTCATTGCCTACAGATCAGAGTCCAGATTTTGTAAACTTTCACTTAGTTTCTTCCATATTCTGATTCTGCCTTAAGGGCTCATGCACAGGATTGCCCTGGAAGACCTTAAATATCTCCTCCAACTTTCTCTCTCCCTCTTTCTCTCAGTAGACTCTTCTCTACCATTTTCTAAACACATTTGGCTCATTTGCTCATGGCCTCTCCCTGGAGTCTTCTCCCAGTGCTCTCAGCTGGGATAAATCCTATTTGGCTTCTTAGGACCCCTCAAATTTTTACTTCCTTGAAGACCTTATAGACCAGAGAAAGAGGAAACCTTTGGTGCATCTCAAATCACACCCCAGAACTGGCTGTCTTGTTTTTCTATAGACCTGCATCATATGTCTTCATGTAGGGCTACTTGATTTAGAGCAGAGTTTCCAGGGGACAATTTTAAGGTGTCATTCTTTCTAGCACAGGTCCACAATGTCCAGATCCATTCTAAACATGACCATGTCTCATACATCATGGAACCATTGCATCTCAGGTTTGAGAAAGAGTCTACCTCCTACCTCCACCCAATGGGTGAGTCCTCTCTGAGCATCCCAGTGCATCTGTCCATATGTTAGAATGTCTCCCATGGTGGTGACCTCACTACCTCTCTAGCCATCTCATTCCCCAAAGCAGAATAGCTTTCGTTTCTTTTAGAATTGATGTCATAGAACACGGTTGAATTTCTTTTTTTTTTTTTTTAAAGATTTTATTTGACAGAGAGACACACAGCGAGAGAGGGAACACAAGCAGAGGAGTGGGAGAGTGAGAAGCAGGTTTCCCGCCGAGCAGGGAGCCCAATGTGGGACTTGATCCCAGGACCCTGGGATCATGACCTGAGCCGAAGGCAGACGTTTAACGACTGAGCCCCTCAGGCACCCCCACAGTCTGAATTTCAAGACAACATAGCAGAGTAAAAAAAAAAAAAAATTGAACTGGTGATGAATTTAGAATGTGATCAGACTGTTTGGGTGCTCTGGAAACATACATTGAATAGAGCTAAATTATGGAGGTTTAACATTTGTTTAATATGCATGCTTGGCTAATTTCTCTTCAAGTGAATGTTGAAAGGTAATATCCTTTCAACCGGACTTGTCCTGGAAAATATTAGTGTTCTAAATGGTTAAAGCCCGGAGGGCAGAGAACTCTGGTCCTTTGAAATGTAGCCTTCTTTTCTAGGCATCGGAAGACTTAATAAGACTAAGCTATAATAATTTATAGTGCAGTATTGACAATAGGCTTGTTGCTGTGTAAAATACAAACATACATTAGCTTTGCCTTTGGGACATACACCGTAGATGTGGAATGCCTGTTGACAAAGTTGATTTAGATTATTTTGAACATATGGATAGTCCTGCTTTACTGTTTTTCATTGCTTTGATATTGTTTTCATCTTTATAGCTTGTCTCCATCTCAGAGGAATCCTATTACTCAGGTGGTTCTTCAAAGGCCTATATCAGCCACTTTTCCAGCTTCCCCTTGCCCGAGATCCTGATGTTAAGTTCCTCTGTTAGCTTGATCTATCAGCACTGATTCCTTTATTGATTTCTTTTTCTGTGCAGTGGTTGATGGTATTGAGAACACAGTCAAGGCCTTAACACATCCTTAGACATAAATATGCATCTGATTAAATAGTTTAAGTGAGCTAAAGATGAAAGAAAAAGGTAGAATAACCACGTTACATTTTGTTGTTGTCTTTCACTGGTCAAACAGTAACAACTGAAGGCAGGAGAAATTGTTGAGTCCCTTTGTGGTTGGCAGAACAATGCTCCCCTCCCCCGAAAATGCCCATGTCCTAACCCTCCAAACCTTTGACAGTGTTAATTTACATTAAAGATGGAATTAAAAGTGCAGATCTTTAGATGGGGAGATTATCTCAAATTGTCTAGATGGGCTCAACCTAATCACACAAGTGTTTATTGGAGAACCTTTCCCAGCTGTGGTCAGAGGGCAATGTTACTGTGCAGTAAGAGTCCGAGATTCAGCTTACTGGCTTTGAATTTGGAGAAAGAGGACATGGGTCAAGGAATAGGGATGGTCTCTAGAAGTTAGAAAAGTCAAGGAAACATATTTTCCCTTAGAACTTCCAGAAAGGAATGCAGCCTTGTCGACACCTTGGCCCAGTTGTACTTCTGACATACTGTAAAATAATGAGTTTGTGTTTAAGCCACCACCTATGTGGTAATTTGTTACGGCAACAATAGAAATGAATACACTATATTTTGGAGAACACAGTGAAAGTAAATATGTTTACGAAAATATATTTTTCATATTTATTGAGAATATGGTCATTAAGTTCTGTATCTAGAAGGACTTGGAGCAAAGTCAAATACAGCCTATTCATATAAGGCTTAGGGTCTCTGGGAGGTGTGACTGTTTAAATGCCCTGATTGCTATTCATTTTAGAATAATCAGAGTGGGAGTGACTGACACTTCTACAAAGTCTTGGAACTCTTTGGTGATCCAGCAATTAATTTCTTTTCTTTCTTTCTTTCTTTTTTTTTTGCATTTACAAGTGACCTTTCTAAAATGCTAACATTCCTCATCTTAAATCCTTTTGTTCTTTTTTTCCTTCAATAAAATCCAAGCTTTTTATCATGTTTGCAAGGCTCTTGAAAAAAAAAAATAGCCCGTCTATTTTTGCAGCCTTCCCTTTGACCACGACTGTTTCAGCCATACCACTGCTTGCCCTTCATATTCTCTCTGACCTCTGTGCCTTTGCACGTGCCCCTGGAGCCTCTTCTCTCCATGGCTTGCTCCTGTTCATTCCTGACAGCACAGACACTATCCTCTCTACGAAGACATCCTACCACTTCCAGACATTGCCAACACCCATCTCCACTCACCTTCACAACCAAGGAGCATCTATCATACTGTGTTAGGAAGCATTACTTGTCTGTATTTTTTTTTTTTTTAAGATGTTATTTATTTGACAGAGAGAGAGACACAGTGAGAGAGGGAACACAAGCAGGGGGAGTGGGAGAGGGAGAAGCAGGCTTCCCGCTGAGCAGGGAGCCCGGTGCAGGGCTCGATCCCAGGACCCTGGGATCATGACCTGAGCCAAAGGCAGATGCTTATTGACTGAGCCACCAGGCGCCCCCAGGCGCCCCAGTTGTCTGTATTTTTATGAGCTCTTTATAGACCGACAGAGCACCTTTCCTCTTTAACCCTGATGACTACTCTGCAGCTGGCTGGCACCTAGGAAGCACTCAAGAAGCACTTGTTGAATGAAAGGATGTGCCATATTCTTATAGTCTGTGAAAGCCCTGCAGCCTAGATTAGGAATCAAGAATTTGGCTCAGGTATTTAGAAGGTACAGTGATTTCTTTTTAACACCTTAGAAGTGGTCAGAGATTACTGATGCTTCTTATTTCCCCCACAGTATATTTCCCCTAGTTTGAACCATGCAGGGAAGTTTAGAAAAAAAAAAAAAAGCGAAGTTTGGAGTAAGAATTTTTAATCAGGAGCATAAGGACCCCCTAGAAATTCCATGAATAGGCTTCATGGGGGCCTTGCAGACCACCTGAAATATATAAATATAAATATATATATACTTATTTATTGTTTATATGTACCTGGGAAAAATCAGAGATTTGTTCATATTCTCAAACCAAAGTGGTCCCAGGGAGTCTGTAGTAATAATGGGCAGCAGTGTAGTCATGAAGAAACTTCAAGCTTTCCTCACTTGAGTCTGCTCCCATTCAATTTCAAGCCTCTCCATTTTGGAAGCTTTTGTCACCACATTTGTACCTAAAGGAATAGATTATTTCTGTTCTTCCTTAATAGGCAGTTTGAGGAGGAAACCTCCCTGGAATGGTGGTCCAGGCTGGTATTTTTCCATATAAGCAGTGGGAGGTGTGAATCTGACACTGTTATACTAAACAAGTAGGATATCAGGAGCAGGGGGGCTTAAACATAGTCATTTACATGGGCTTTCACATTCTTTTAGGACGGACAGGAGACTCCGAGTGTCACTTAGCTTCATCACCTGCTTTAAAGAAAAATTTCACATAAGCCGTATGAATTGGATTACATTTTATCCCACTTGTAGGTATGCTTCCCCTGCCCCTGAGAAGGTGGTTGCCTAATCCTACCCAGCGCAATCCACACTGAAAGGGCCACTTGGAGAAAACCAGAGATCAGCTGCTTGGGGAATATTCTGAGTCTTGCCTTTTCCGTTAAAAGCGAAGAAGTGGAGAGAGACAAAATGTATCCATGGGTTTAGGTCCTTTGGTTAAACGGTGTGCGGTCTTCCAGAGCTGGGCATCCAATGTGTTCTCTAAACAGGCAGCATGCCTGCCATGGAAGCCTTTCTGCAAATAAACCAGAAAGTCACAGACTTGGGCACAGCATTTGAATAAGAGCAGGTAGAGAAAAAATATCCTTTCCTCAAGGTCACTGTCTTTGTCTCTGTGAACTCATGTGGGGGGGCCCGAAGAAACTATCTTGGTAATTGGGGAATTCTTCCTTGGAGAAGGATGAATTTCTGACTGCTGCATCCAAAATTCATCTAACATTGTCAAAACTGTGAGACCAGGGCAGGGAGAAACTGGCCGTCCTGCCATTCTGCCTCAGTTAATGGTCTGTCTGCATTGAATGCTGCAGTAGTGATTTGGGGGTGTATATGAATCACTGTGAAAGACTCAATATAGCGATTGGAGTCCATTGCACTCATTCATTTATTAAAACATCAGTTATTTAGAGCATTTACTGTGAGGCAAGTGTTATGCTAGGTCCTGAGATTCTCCAAAATAGAAAATTATTTCAGTTATTTTATACAGAACAGTTATTCACTTATTTTAATAGATATTTTATTTTAATAGAACAAGTCAAAGATTGGCTCTTAGCTTTGTCTTTTTTGCTGATATTAGTTAATTAATCTGAATTTATTAGATTCATATTACTCTTCTTTTACCACTTGCAGAGCTTTGAGAGAGGTGTTGGCAGAGATACACAGATGGAGATGAGGGGGTGCCCACCCTCAAGTAATTTACTGTCTACTGTTTAGTTTACGTTAAGCCCTCTTTTAGAAATAGCAAGTTATACACTCTAAATAAAAGTGTTTTTTCCTCTCCCCTACTTCCCCCTTCCTTCTGGAGGAACAGCTTTAGTGTAAGAGTTTTGTTTCTAGAGTTTGCTCGGAATTTACCTATAAGGAGTTGGTGCTCTTTTGTACCAACTAAGGCTAACTTTCAGACTCACCAAAAGTCTTTAGGCCTCATAAAATCATGGAATTAGCAAACAGAAAATCGTAGGAAGTTATTTACCCTCTTTTTTTTATTTTATTATGTTAATCACCATACATTACATCATTAGTTTTTGATGTAGTGTTCCATGATTCATTGTTTGTGCATAACACCCTACAATTATTTTTTAAAGTCAAATTGTTGCAGCTTTGACCATGGAAAGATCCCCTAGGTTGTGTCCTTGTCCTTACAAAAAAATTATTTGAGTATAGTGACACACAATGTTACTTTACATTCAGGT
>NC_138371.1:84685734-84762003 GCF_054177405.1 Leptonychotes weddellii | reverse complement strand
TTTCCCTTCCTACTATCTTCTTCTTTTTTTTTTTTTAATATATAATGTATTATTTGTTTCAGAGGTACAGGTCTGTGATTCAACAGTCTTACACAGTTCACAGCGCTCACCATAGCACATACCCTCCCCAATGTCTATCACCCAGCCACCCTATCCCTCCCATCCCCCACCACTCCAGCAACCCTCAGTTTGTTTCCTGAGATTAAGAGTCTCTTATGGTTTGTCTCCCCCTCCAATTTCGTCTTGTTTCATTTTTCCTTCCCTTCCCCTATGATCCTCCGTCTTGTTTCTCAAATTCCTCATATCAGTGAGATCATATGATAATTGTCTTTCTCTGACTTATTTTGCTTAGCATAATACCCTCTAGTTCCATCCATGTCATTGCAAATGGCAAGATTTCATTTTTTTGATGGCTGCATAATATTCCATTGTATATATACACCACATCTTCTTTATCCATTTATCTGTTGATGGACATCTAGGGTCTTTACATAGTTTGACTATTGCGAACAATGCTGCTATATAAACATTGGGGTGCATGTGCCCCTTCGGGGCACTACATTTATATCTTTGGGGTAAATACCCAGTAGTGCAATTGCTGGGTCATAGGGTAGCTGTATTTTCAACTTTTTGAGGAAGCTCCATACTGTTTTCCAGAGTGGCTGCACCAGCTTGCATTCCCACCAACAGTGTAGGAGGGTTCCCCTTTCTCCGCATCCCCACCAACATCTGTCGTTTCCCGACTTGTTAATTTTCACCATTCTGACTGGTGTGAGGTGGTATCTCATTGAGGTTTTGATTTGGATTTCCCTGATGCCGAGCGATGTTGAGCACTTTTTCATGTGTCTGTTGGCCATTTGGATGTCTTCTTTGGAAAAATGTCTGTTCATGTCTTCTGCCCATTTCTTGATTGGATTATTTGTTCTTTGGGTGTTGAGTTTTTAGAGAGAGGGAGAAAGAACATGTGTGCAAACAGGGGGAAGGGGCAGAGGGAGAGGGAGAGAGAATCTTAAGCAGGCTCCACACTCAGAGCAGAGCCCAACATGGGGCTTGATCTCATAACCCTGACATCATGACCTGAGCTGAAATCAAGAGTCGAATGCTCAACTGACTGAGCCACTCAGGCTCCCCATTATTCCATGTATTTCTAAAACCCAGTTTCCTTCTACCTCCCAGCATCTTTTACTTTTTGATGTATGGATTAACACTGACTTTCCTGTATTTTCTTGAAGCTAGGACTTTTTCTTTCCCTGGAATTATCGTGAAGCCTACCAAATCTTGATGCTCCTACCCTGTGACAATTCTAAGCAAAATTTGCTTTTTTTTCTGCCATTGATTAATATTGGCTCTAACTTGATGTCAAACTATAACATGACTGGTGACTACCTTCTCTCTATCACTGTAGTTAAAATAACGTACATGATTTACTACACATACAGAGTTCTCTGCTTTCAGGTTCTTCCCTTTCCTCATTTTGTGTTACCTCTGTCCTTAAGTATACCCCTTTGAAGCTAAAAACAAATCAGAACAATTGTCCATGGATATTTATCCGACTCCTGATGATCATCATTGAACTGGACATTTGCTACGGAACTAGAAAATAAGGGATTTTAGGAGTATGTGAATAATGTTTTTTGATGTTGAGTTTGAGGCAGTTTCACTAGTTAAGAAAGGTCTTATTTAAAATTCTTTTTTTTAATATGTTATGTTAGTCACCATATAGTACATCATTAGTTTTTGATGTAGTGTTTCATGATTCATTGTTTGTGTATAACACCCAATGCTCCATGCAAGACATGTCCTCCTTAATACCCATCACTGGGCTAACCCATGCCCCCATCCTTCTCCCCTCTAAAACCCTCAGTTTGTTTCCTGGAGTCCGTAGTCTCTCATGGTTCGTCTCCCCCTCTGAAATTCCCCCCCTTCATTTTTCCCTTCCTTCTCCTAATGTCCTCCATGCTATTCTTTATATTCCACAAATAAGTGAAACCATATAATTGACTATGTAAACTGTAAATTTATTAATAAGCCCAGGAAATGTGTGCAGTTCTTTTAAGTGATTTCTGTGCCATTTTAAAATTCTTATATGCTATGTATTTAGAAGAAAATATCCACTGATTGGTTTGAATGGTCATTTCTATATATAATAGAGGAAAAAGATTAGACAGGATAAAGGCTAATAAATCCCTGATACCTTTCAGTGGCAAAAGTTTGATACTTCTAATTCCAGATAAGGAATAAGGTGGCCCTTTTCTGTGCCAGCAAACCATCTAGTGTTTGCATTTATTATAACATTTTATCACACTGCCTTATAGTTATTAGTAATCTTGTTTGGTTAGCTATACGCTTCTTGATGACAGTGAATGTTTTTTACTTTGTAGCATTGCTTTATACGTTGGAATATCTTTTGGCTGCAAAAGAGAGGAACCCAACTCAGACCACCTTAAGCATAAAAGAAAATTTATTGGTTCAAATATTGAAAATATCCAGGTTCCAGTCAGGTCTTGGTTTAGGGAGCCAAATGATTTTTTTTTTAAAGATTTTATTTATTTATTTGACAGAGAGAGTGAGAGAGCACAAGCAGGGGGAACAGTAGAGGGAAAGGGAGAAGCAGGCTCCCCACCAAGCAGGGAGCCCGATGTGGGGCTCGATCATGGGATCGATCGAGGGATCGATCTGATGGGGATTGATCCCCCTGTCAGGGATCGTGACCTGAGCCGAAGACAGATGCTTAACCATCTGAGCCACACAGGCGCCCCAAGCCAAATGATTTTTACCAGCAATCTCTCTTTACCTCTCATGCAGATGGCATATTAGCTCCATTTTCTCTCCTAGAAGACTCCCCCAAATAGCCAGAGAAGATGGCCTGAGGCAGCTGTTGCATACTTGGAACATGTAGCTTGTAGTGGGAAAGTTAGTATTTTTTAATTTCTCAGACAGAATACTTCCACAGAAGGCTCTTATCAGTTCACCTTGGGTCCCATGCTTATTCCTTTGTGGCAGAGAGAATAGAGGACTTAATTGCCCATGCTTGAGTCATGTGTCTGTTCCTGAGGTAGGTGGATGTGGTCAGCCCCACTCAAACCACAGGAAATGGGAGATAGAGGATTCCCAAAAGGATTGGATATTGGGAAAATAGTCACTTTGCTAATTAACATACTTTTTTGCATCTAAAAGATAATCCAATAAATATTGAATAAAAAGATAGGGTGTTATATGCAACTAATGAATCACTGAACACTACATCAAAAACTAATGATGTGCTATATGTTGGCTAATTGAATGTTAAGAAAAAAGAGAGAAATAACCAGTCATCAAAAAAAAAAAAAAGATGAAAAGAATACCTGTTTATCCATTTGACTATTAAATATTGTCTCCCTCAGAGTCCAGTGTGAATCCCTTTTCCCAGATACCCTAACAGTTCCTTGCAGCCATGATCTGCTTTTACACCGTTGGATTCATAGTTGATGTTGGGGGGGGGCATTAATTTCAGAACAGGACATTGTTTGAAGCTTTTCTATATTGTCTTGCCTTGATATCTGAACCCCAGCATCTATGATTTAACTTTTGATGTACCTATGAAACTATCACTAAATACTTACAGATTTGATTTAATTTTATAAAGAGAAATGATATGACATGACAAATTTTCATACAATCCTTTAATCTCAACATTTAAGATTTGGGAGCAAATTCACTCTTTATGTGTAGACTTTCTTTTCCATGGTGTTAGAAACACAGAGGACTCACTCATGACACAAATTAAGCTAATGGATCTCCTTACTGGGTAGTAAGGAAATCATCTTCTTTACCTTCTGTTTCTCCATATATACAATGGTATATTACTCAGCCATCAGAAAGGATGAATACCCAACTTTTACATCAACATGGATGGAACTGGAGGAGATTATGCTAAGTGAAATAAGTCAAGCAGAGAAAGTCAATTATCATACGGTTTCACTAATTTGTGGAACATAAGGAATAGCATGGAGGATATTAGGAGAAGGAAGGGAAAAATGAAGGGGGAGAAATCATAGGGGGAGACGAACCATGAGAGACTATGGACTCCAGGAAACAAACTGATGGTTTTAGAGGGGAGGGGGTTGGGGGGATGGGTATTAAGGAGGGCATGTATCGCATGGAGCACTGGGTGTTGTACGCAAACAATGAATCATGAAACACTACATCAAAAACTAATGATGGGGGCACCTGGGTGGCTCAGTTGGTTAAGCGACTGCCTTCGGCTCAGGTCATGATCCCGGAGTCCGGGGATCGAGTCCCACATCGGGCTCCCTGCTCGGCGGGGAGTCTGCTTCTCCCTCTAACCCTACCCCCTCTTGCGCTCTCTCTCTCACTCTCTCTCCCTAATAAATAAATTAAAAAAAAAAAAACTAATGATGTACTGTATGGTGACTAACATAACATAATAAAAAAAATACGGACAACAGAACCTTCTATCCCAGGCTTTTGTGATAAGAAATGAAATCACATTTTATTTCATTGCCATCATTATTTTGACTAGTTTTGTCAATAATGAAAGGTGGCTGGTATTTAGAGTACTGAATAATGCCCATTGTTACGGGAATAGGGAGTGTAGGTCTAGAATGGGGCTAGGGAATCTTAATTTCTAACAGACACTCCAGGAAGGTCTAATATAAAACTAAATGGGTCACAAAATATAAGATTTTACATATACATAGTAGATATGTGAGACATATATATCATTTATATACGTAATAGATATATAGCAGAGAAGTGATCTTTGACAGTTATTTACCTCATACTTCAAATAATTTCTATTATTTATTCATTTCATATTTATTTGTTGCTGAGGACAACAAGTAAGACCAGATTCCTGGCTTCCAGCTCTCCAACAGTGGCTTGAAGATTACAGGCAATCGTTTTGAAACATGTGTATGTATAAGATTCACATGGTGAGCTTGTTAAAATGTGGATTATAGGATCTCATTCCCAGACAGTCTGACTCAATAGGTCTGGTGTGAGATCCCCTAAACCTCCATTTGCTCATACCCCAGGTGGCCTTTGGAACACACTTTCAAAGCCAATACCCTAATACATGTGAAAATTCTCTGAAGTGTAATCATTATTCTGAGGAGGTAATGAGGTTATTCTGTTTGATTTCACTACAGGAATGGATTAGCAGACTTATAGGAGAAACTTGTCACCCAGCTATACCTAAGCCACTCCATGATGGGCTAGAAAAATGCCCAAATATGCCACGGAGGAACGCAATGCCCTTGAAAACGGGTTCACAGACCAAAGTTATAAGACTGGGCTGATATTAGCAGTTTTATTGCCAAGTGAAAGTAATAGTGAGGGAATCCCTGAGTCATTTCTATTGAGTTTCCTAACATAGAATTCAGCCTTGTAAAACTTGCAGGTGAGTCAAACCTTTATCCCTCCAGTTGCTGAGAGATCAAAGGTCTAACAGGAGATTTTTCTGGCTCTAGATATCGATTCTGCCAAAACACTTATTGGTCATCAACTGCAGGTGGAGGGGCCATTAATAAATGTGTTCCTCTCCAGTTTTCTTACAGGTTATCCCCAATATATGGCAATCTTATAAGCTATATTTTTTGAAAGGAATATCTTAAAATTTATCCTAGATTTTAAATAGTCACTTAAGATGCACATAGCATCACCTAAGTACTGATCATACCAACCACTTTCCCAGCTCAGCAGGCCTTTCTCTGCAGTCTCTGTATTGGAAGTATTTCTGTTGATGACTGCTTGGCTTCTGAGCCCTGAAAGACTGCAGGATATTCTTCCTTCTCTCCATCTGGGGACAGACCAAGTCCCTGGAATTGTTCTAGGGTTTCTTTCATTCTAGATGCACTTGCCTAAGGAAAAAAACATTGAGATTGGGATTGCATTTTTCTTTTTGTAGAGCAAGAGCATCAGTTTGCATTGCAGTTGTAGACATAATTGAATAATGAATATTTTTGAAAAAAGGATTCAATACACAATAGAAGCACACCTCCCCCAGATAGCACTTTCTCTTAAGGAATTTGCATATCTATTGCTTATATCCACCAGACTCAGTAGTTAGTGGATCCTGCTAAGTGAATATTTAGATTTTTAACAATTTGTATGGTTTATTTAGCTGTCTATATCATTCTTTTAGCATGCCAACAGGTCATATAAAAGCACAAGAGCTGTAAATTAGACTCCAGCCCCAAATGAAATATGATTTATATTTTATAGATAGTAAAAACATGATTTTTATGTAATCCCAGGCTCCAATGTCATAATAGCCACCAATTAAACAAACCAACGTTTTCATTGGGATGTTGCCTATAGAAGTACCATTTAATAGCTTCTATATTGCTGAAGACAACTGGATAATGGACATTGTGCTTTTTTTTAAATTAAAAGATATAGTATTATGGAATAGATTTTCTTTTTAAAGAAGCTGAACACAGGCACTTTGGAATGCATGAATTTGTTTTGAAGGATCTGAAATTCAGGGACAAACCTTGATTTCTTTTTTTTAAATTTTTTTACTTTTTACTTTTTTTAAGATTTTATTTATTTATTTGACAGAGAGAGAGATAGTGGGAGCAGGAACACAAAAAGGGGGAGTGGGAGAGGGAGAAACAGACTTCCCATGGATCAGGGAGCCCGATGCAGCCCTATGTGGGGCTCGATCCCAGCACCCTGGGATCATGACCTGAGCCAAAGGCAGACACTTAACAACTGAGCCCACCCAGGCGCCCCCAAACCTTGATTTCTAATAACCCTTTAAATCAGATCATGGCTTCTTCTCTCAAGAGTCAGCCAGGGCCTGTTTCTCTCTGCTTTCCTGTGTATAGATAAACAATCACCCAAATAAGGTTAGAGGCTATTTACTTAGAGCTTGCTATAGCAAGAAGTCAGCCACCATCACTTTGTGTCTGGTAGAGACTCAAAGGCTTGCAGAATGGTGGGATAGCTTTATGGTGCATAAAGGAAATGTTTTTGGTTATGCTCTGATGGGAAGTTGTTCAGGAAGCCTGCAGTGGCCTCACTAGAGGGTGAGTGCATCTTATATGATTGGTTTGAGGAGTGTATTTGGTTTTCTCTGGTTGGTCTTATGTTGGAAGAGGGGACAAAACAATGGGGAAGCTGGCAGTCAGTGACCAACTCCTGGCCATTATGGGCCAATTAGTGCAGAGTTTGCAGTTTGACTTCCTGGGATGGTTGCTGCAAAGTTGTGGGCCAAAGATCTATTGTCATCTATGGTCTGGCCATTGTCCATTTGTATGTTCATCTCTTTGTCCCCGCTTTTGATCATTCTCTCAATTGTGAGGATGAATATTTCACCAAACTTTAGAGAATCAGATCTTCCCCTTTGAGGATTGTCCAGTTGTCTCCATAGCCAGCAGTATCATGAGATTTTCTTGACTCTATCCACTATTTCTCATCTACTAGCTTTTTGCTGTTATATCATCATGGAGATCATCTGTGGAGAGAGCACTTGTGCAGAAGCATTTAAGGCTCTGGATAGGATGCAGTGGTCCAGCATCATGATCACTATGATAAGAACAAGAACAATTAAACCCTGTAAGATGCTTTGGAACTAGGAACCCCAGTTATTCAACCCAGGCCAAGAGTTCAAGTCCCATAGGCTGTAAGGTATGTAGGCCATTCTATGTTGTCTGTTTCATTGATGCAAACACAGGTGGAAGTATTACCGGTGGCACGGACACCACCATAGCTGCACAACAAGAACGCTAGAGCAGTGCAATTGCCCATCAGTACCTGTGACGTTGAGTTTAGATGGCTCTCTATTCCATTTAGGGCAGGATGGTATTGTTAATGACTTCTGCCAGAGTTGCTGATAAATGCATTACAGTCCTTTCTATTTGCATAATTTCCGCCGATGAGACTACTGTTTTGATTTTTAACATAAAGAATGAGTTATGTGAGCAACCAGGTAGAATGCCTGAATAATCAAGGATGGGCTTTGCTTTGGAGCTCTTGTCTGAGTTGAAATTTTGAGCCTTGGTGATTTATAGAATTAGAATCTCTGTGTATAGAAAGTATCAGAATACTATTCCTGAAGTACTTGAGGTTTTAGAATGAGGCAAACAAAATCAGGTATCCTGGCCACAAAAGAAGTAGTATCCTCTATTACTGGAATAGTAATCCTGGCATCAGGAATGAAGGAGTTGTTCATGAGGCAAGGTCAAAACCAAGACCTTACCTTAGCTGGGTTACATATTTGGATCTCTGTTAGTTTCTTATAGGTGGCAATTATTTAACCCATCAATATGAAGGTTGTTGAATTCAATTTTAGAGTTACCTAGTGTCTGATCAATTGATTGTAATAATTGGTTATTTTTTTCTGGGAGAGACGGAAACTAACACAGTCACAGATTGATTTGTTTAAGGTCATTTGTCCATGTAGGTAAAGTGTAAATGCCAACAGATATTATTCCCTATGGTCTCATTTGATGAGACTGGAATTTGCCAGAAGTTTTAACCATGGGGGTCTGGCAATTGATGATATATCCAGCAGACAGTAAGATTGAAAGCAGAGGCTACTATTTGGGATAATGTAAGAATGGCTTTAAAATGAGTATGTTCTGCTCTAACAGTTACAATAAGGGAAGAAAAGAGGAAAAGGTCATTATAGGAATAACAACTAGATGTTTATAGAAAATGAGAAGAAAAATTATTATAAGCAAACACCAAGTCTGTGTACTGGGTGAAAGTTATCTACTATCTGAGGTTATTAGCTTGTTTTGAAGATCTTGGGTCAGTTGCATACTACCAAAGACTGGCTGCTTCTGGTGGATCTCTGAGAATCAATTTGAAAAGCTGTACTGGAATAGCCTTCAAATTTAAAATTGCTTCTTTAGCTGTGAAATATGAGCCCAATGATGGATTACCTGGAGTTTCATTGCTGTATTTATTATTACACTTGATCTTAGCCAAAAGGCCAATAAGCGATGCTGCGTATTTATTATTAACAGAACTTCATAAGGTTGTTTCCAATGAGATTAAAGAGCAGTTTTTCTCTGATGTCTTTTCCAATAGATAAAAACGTCTGGCCCAAGATCATGAAAATGGGTTTAATAAGATGTGGAAAGCTAGCCTTAAACTGTTGGTGATAGGACTGGGTATAATATATGGGTCCCTTACAGTATTTTACCATGATTGCATGTAGTAGGGCAAGCCTAGTATCAGAGGTGAAATCCTAAAATGCCTGTGCCTTCCAGTTACCACTTTACAGGATGATAACTGATGTGTCCTCAAAGGAATGGACTGTATGGCTTTAAGGGCTTGTGGATTACCTTTGACCAGAGGAGTTTAAGGGTTTCTGAAAGTTGTGATGATTTTAATTTAAATATTATAATGATTCTTTCAACTTTTCCAGAAGATTGTCATGGTAAGCGCAGTGTAGTTTTTAAATAAGAGGTAAAGCCTTACAGAGTTCGTCGATAATGGTTCCCATAAAGTGTGTTCCTTAGTCACTTGGCATAAAAGTTGGTCTGCTCTGGGTTGGAAACGCAAAATCAAAAAGCTTTTTTTAGCATCTGTAAGGGCTGTAGCTTTTTGGCAAGGAAATGCTTCAGCCCATCCTGAGAGTAGATCTACAATAACTGAAATATATTCAAATCTCATGGAGAGTAGTGTTTGATTAAAAACCATCTGAAGGTGTTCAAAAGACCACTAGACCCCTTGGTTCCTGGTTATGTCCCACCTTTATAGTTTTTCCAGGATTATGTTGTTGACAGTTCACACATGTCCTGAAAATAACTTCAACTCTCTTTTTAAAGTTTTCTCACCAATCCTGATTTAAGACAGTAACCAATTTGTCTACACCAGGCTGAATAGTTTAATGGAGAAATTCAGCAAATATCCATCCATTTAAAAGCATCTGATGCCATCAAGTGGTTTTCTTGAGAGCACTGGAGATGGAGTGAAAGGTGAAACCAGGTTTTTTCCATTCTTTCTTTTTGAAGTTAGGGGTTAAATATTAATATATTATGAATTCTTTGAGTCATTTCAGAGATTTATTCTTTGAGGATTTGCATAGACTCTCACAACTTTGGTTAAGGCTACTTGTTTGGCATAATGATTTTGAGAGCATTTTCTTTAGCTTCCATATGATCTCTTTTTGCATGGTCTACAACCATTGTGATAACCACCTCTGTAAAAGTAGAGTGTATCTGTTAGTTGCTTAATTTGTCCATTTTGGATGGAGTTTCCAGCAGAAGAAATACTCTTTGTTTCCAAAGTGTCCCCAAATGACACATTATTCCAAGAGCATACCTGCTATTGTATATTTGTTTACTCTGGAGGTTTTGGCCATCTGAGCTGATTTTACCTCATGTAGGGGGATTATATTCTAAAGCTTAAATTAGTGATGCCATATCCTGCTTCATAATATCTGGCTTCAGTTTTCCATCAACAAATAATATTAGGTCAGGATTCTCAATGGGAGTGTGTAACTGATCTGAGTGAAGTACAGAAAAGTTCTCTAACTGAAGTAAGGCAATCACAAGGTTCCCCTTCTGGTGGGGGCAAGTGAATGGCAGAATTCAGGGTGGGGCTACAGTGAATAGTAATGTGAAGGAGAGAATAACAATGTCATAAGAGATTAATTGGCTGGCTGAAAAGTGTTGTATGTTCTCACAGTAATAATATGTCTGTGCTGCACGAGACCCCATGAGGTTCCATTGCCCTAAGACAAGGGTGATAAACCTTTGCACCAGGGTCAAGGATGAGGATATGGCAGGTGATGGGTTTTTGATGGTTCCCATGAAGTTGAATTAAAATCCCAAGGGCTTATCTAGATCACTCATGTACAAATAAAAGGATCTTTTATAGTTAGGGATGTTCAGGGAAGGAAGCTGTCGAAGAGTCTTCTCCAAGTTATAGAAGGCTTGTTCATGTTTGGGCTTCCAGAGGAGAGAGGGTCTCTTACTCAGGACATTGTCAATTCATATGGAAGTGTCACAGTCTCAGAAAAATTCAGGACTCATTATCTGCAATATCCTATTAAACCTGGAAATACTCTCAGTTGTCATTTTGTAAGATATCTAGGATAAGTTAAGATACTTTAAAATATATCATGAGAGAGTGTTTTTCCCTCCTGAGATAGATCACGCCCTAAATAATGGAGTGTGTTTTGACAAAAATTTTATGTCCCTTTTTTGCTAAGGCTGTGAGGAAGAAAATGGAATCCTCATTTCAGGATTCCTTGTTTACTGAACAAGGATTAACAAAGGCCGTCTACATATTATATTAGTACTGAATCACAAAGGGATTTTAGATAATTTAAGTCTGACTGAGGAACTGGGAGATAAGAGAGAGCTTCAGTGAGCCCCTGTGCATGCCTGTCCAGGTATATTGTTGTCCTCCGCAGGTGAAGGCAAACAGACAGTTACTGTCCTAGTCTGGAAGCACACTGAACAAAGCAGAGATCTCTACAGTGAAGCCATTGACTCTCCTTGTTAAGTTGCAGGGGTGATATCAGAAGGCAGAAGGGATGTTTTTCAGTTAAGGGTCCAAGTGTTACAGTTAAGTCATTGGACTTAGAGAAATCTCTGGGTTATTTGAAATACCTAACACCAGTGTGATATGATTATTCCAAAGAAGAAGCTGAGAAAATGTGGCAGAGTTTCATGTAGAAAGAGTAACCTTACTATCTACCAGGAATTGATGAAGTTGACCATCTGTGTTTATAATTAATTTACCTTCAGTGTTTAAAGATGGGGAAAGATACTGGATACTTTTCCTTTCCTGGACCATGCTCACTGATGTGAATTTTCTGGTTTTTATTTTCATCTTGGTTTCTATTTTGCAACACTGGACAATCTTTTTTCCAGAGTCCCTTCTGTTTCCAATATCTATAATTACCCTTATCAATTGGTGATCAGTTGGGAAGTGGGTCATCTAGCTGTCTGGTCTGCAGGGCCATAAACTTATTTTGCGTCTTGTCTGGTTTTTGTTCTTAAGCTCTTTCAAAATGTTTTGTCAGGAAAAGGGGCTATTTCACATTCTAATTTCTGTTCTTTAATTAGGTCTCTAACGTCAGATTTAACCTCAATGATAAAATGAAATAGAAGAGCTGTTGTTACTTCAAAACCTACTTTAGCTTCTGAATATTGTTTGATGGTATTTCCTGGTGTATCTTGAAAATATCCTATTTCATCTTTTATCTGTTTACATGATTGAATTACGGTCCAACCAAATTTTATTGGAAAGGTTTAGGTGTGAGTTTTAGGAAACTTTGGCTTACGTTCTGACCTTTTTTTTGTTTTGTTTTGTTTTGTTTTGTTTTGATCCTTAGGTTTATGGAAAGAGAGATTCGGTAGGTCCCTTTCTGAGTCAGTTCAATAAGCTTTTGCCATTCAAGAATTAGCCTCTGAGGTTCTGTCCAATATGTGTATAATTTAATATAGATCAGGTAACCCTGGGTCCTATTCACCCCCCAAAATTCCAGGTTCTCCTGTGAATAGTTTCTGGACGTCTCTGAGTGTAGAGAAATCCTTAATTATAACTCTTAGTTTGGCATGGGTACAAAGTTTAAGTTCTGTAGTTGCCCACATACCTAGCTCATAGGAAGATGGATCTTCAGAGGCAATGAGCATTGTGGAGTCTTAGGAGAATCACTGGGAAAAAGTAGGGGGTATGGACAAGGGGAAGGAGAGAGGAGTTGACCGAGGTGTGGGAGTGAGAATAGAGGACAAGAGGGAGGACAAGGAGGGGGAGGATTTACTAGGGAAATGAGTCTAGTTCATTGCTGCTTAAGTTTGTCAAATTGCTCACTAGCTTGGCCAAAGATCTTTTAGCAAAGCAACTTTTGATCAGAATTCATTTGGAGGCCTCTGCCTACCAATCAAAAAATGCTGCCAATTAAGACTGAGTAATGTTTCTTTCCTAAAATGTTTTTCCAAACAGTTTTGTCCCTCTGAAGTGTTTCCTAGAGTGGCCACTGAAGGCCCAAACCATCCTTGGAGAAGTTATGCCATCCAGAAAAATAGACGTAAGAATTCAGATTACAAATGAGAGGTTTTCCTGGAGGAGAACATTGAGACTTAGACACCCCCAAGAAGCGTGGCAATGGTTAGTAGAAGAGCAGTGCTTGTGCCAGTCATGTCTTGGGCACCCACCCTAATATTTGTCCTCCTCCAAATGCAGACCCAATAATCCACACCCCCAGCAGGCATAAAACCAGGAAGAACACACTCTCTCTCAAAGCCTGGCTCTCAGGACGCAGAAAAGTTTTATTGGCGACCCAGAGCAAAGTTTGTTCAAACTGACACCAGTCTGGTGAGAAACTCAGTAGTTTAAGAAGCAGCTCGAACAACAGGCTTATAGACCTGGCGCCTGTGTTTTTTACCCTGTTGATTCTCCTTCTTATGAAAAGCAACGTTTTGAGATAGCATGAGACAAAATAAAAGCACAAAAGGGAGCAAAAGTGATGAAAAGGAATGTCCTAATTCCATCAAGTGTACCAAACAAATGGAAACCAATAACAAAACCCAGGTACCAAAATGAGACTAAATGACTGAGGAGTAATTTTTAAATGCTAGGTCCCCTGCTCTATTTACACAAAGGGCTAAATACTGCACATTCCCTATCCAGTGGGTATTTGTAAAATATGTACATTTTATTCTGGGCCATCAATTTTTCCTGCTCTACTGGCTTTTTCCCATCAGCCAGTAACATATGTGCTAATATTTCCCATATTTTAAGAAGTCCTCCTTGACTGCATAATACACACACACATAGCACCATTCTATTGGGGTTTTCTCTGTGGAAAGATTCATCAAAAATTATAGTCTATATCCAGCAACTTTTCCCCTCCTTCACTTCAATCCCATTCCTCCCATTATCTCTTGAACCCGTCGTGACCAGGCTTCCTTTGGCACCACTCCAGCAAATACACTTTTGTCAGGTCCACCAATGACCTCCATGTTGTTTGATCCAATCTTAAATCCTCATCTTGATCCATCTATCAGCAGGATTTGACCTAGCTGATAACTTCTTCCTTCTTGAAGCACTTTTTCTGATAAAACTTTCACTGGTCTTTTTTAATTCTCCTACCTCCTTGTCCTTCTTCTTATTCTTCCTCACTTGTTTTTCATCTGCCTGACGTCTAAATAAATATGGCTGCAGGGCTCAGTCTTTTCACGTCTGCTATTTAGCTACACTAACTCCCTAAATGATCTCATCTAGTCTTAATGGCTTAAAATAACATTATAGACTGTTGACTCTCATATTTATATTTATACTCCAAGGCTCTCTACAGAAACACAGTTAGATGCTTAACAACCTTTATGTTTAGTCGGCACCTAAAATGAAACATGAACAAAAGTTTGCTGGTGGTTTTTTTTTCCTTGATCCTATTCCTTCCATAGTATTCTCCAGGTCAGCTAAAGGCAATCCTATTCTGCTAGTCACCCAGACCAAAACCTCAGCATCTTCCTTGACTCCTTTCCTGCCCTCCCATTCCACATCTGGTTTATAAGTAAACCCTCTTGGCTCTAAATATATCCAGAATCCAGACATTTCTCACCACCTCCACTGTTATTACCTGGACAACTATAGTAGTTTTCTAACTGATCTCTCTACTTCCATTATTGCTTCCTCACATTTTTTTTTATTTTTTGCTTCCCTACATCCTAATCTTCATCCTAATGATTATATGAAATCTAAATCAGATTATATCAGTCTCCTTCACAAGGCTCATTAATGGCTTCCCAGCTCACTCAGAATAAAAGCTGAAGTCCTTACAGTGGCCTACAGTCTGGTCCCCACAACATTTTGACCTCATCTTCTATACTCTGACTCACTATACTCCAGCCATTTTGTAAGCCTTAATGGTCTTTAAATGTGTTAAGCCTGACACAGCCTCAGGGCCTTTGTACTTGCTTCCTCAACCTAGAATACTCTTCTCTCAGATATCTGTTTCCTATACCTGCTTCCTTCAGATCTCTACACGAATATTACCTTGTCAGTGAGGACTTCCCTGTCTAAATCTGCTTCAAATAGTCCTTACTTCCATCTCCACTGCTCTAGAGCACTCTTATATTATATAAAGATATATACTTCTCTGCTTAATTTCCCCCATAGCATTTCTCACCATTTGCTGTAGTAGTTATTTGCTTGTTTGTTTATGTATGTGTCCTACTACTAGAATATAAGCTTCATGAAGGCAATGACTTTGTTTTGTTTACTGATGTATCTCTATGCTCGGAACAGTCCCTGGTACAGAGTAGGTATTTGACAATCTTTGTTGAATGCATGAATGACTAAAACCATTGTCTAAATAAAAATATTTATAAGTGTCCATGACATGACTCTGCTACTATGTTAAATATCCTGAAAGATCCAAAAGGAATAGAAGACAGTCTAAAATTGAGAAACAAGATTGTCAAAAAATAAAAAAAAAAAAATCTAGGGAATGGCTGAGTGATGGTTTGACTACAAATACTCTAGAAATTCAGAAGAAGGACAGATCTTCCAGCTCAGGCAAGGAGGACATTTTATGGAGAGTGGGGAAAGTGGCCAAACAGGTATCTTGAAGTTCAGGAGAGAAGCCCAACAGAGAAAAAAGGTATCAGTTGTGCTCCATCTGTACTTCAAAGCCATTAAGGCCCCAAATTGAATGGGCAGGGATTCAGCCTAGACATGGAGCCACATTTCTTTATACTCAAAAGTTCTGGCGTTATGGTTCTCAGGATAAATTGTAATGGCTTCTTCCCTGATGAGTCGTTCTTTATTCATCCATTCTTTCATTTTTTTCTCATTCTCTCGTTTATAGAACATTTATTTTTATTCAGCGTTGTGCTAGAGCAGAGGGTGAGACAAAAGTGTATGATATAATCTTTGGAAGATTTTACAAGTCAATTGGAGAGAAAAAACATACAGACAAAGCAGCCAGTAGAAGCAGGAGGTGGCATATGATGACATGCTTCATGATGGGCAGAGTGAAGGTTGTCTGTTTCTGGTAGGTTTTACAATTCGCTGTTTGACAGAGATAACACTGCCTATGTCACAGTTCTTCTGTGCCTCACACAAGCATTCATACAAGAAAGTCGTTTGTATGCTGTAAAGTGCTACTCAAACATTTGCTGTCACTATCTGGAAGCAGGGTGAGGGTAGGCAACTCTACAGAGTCCATCTGTGTTTCCAGTGAGAAAGTAGAAAGCTTGAGAATCCTTAATATGAAGATCCTTAGCAAGGGCAATAAACTTAACTTCCCCAAACTTCCAACACAAGTGAGAACGTTGCAAACTCGGGAGCTAGTGAGTAATCCACCCTTTTCTTGAATCATTTTTGGGGGAAATGCACTCTTTATAGGACTTTCATAAAATCAAACGCATCAGTTTCTATTGTTTGTTTAAAACAAGCCTGTTGAGGAAAAGTGCAACTGGTGCAGCACTTCCTAGTTATTTTCTCCCTTCTAGCATACAAGTGAGTGTATAGTTTCTGATGTGTCCTCCTGGCCCAGCTCAGGCCTCCCTGTGCTGCTACCTTTCAGAGGACACCTAATTCCGAAATGCGTGTATTTGCCAGAATTACCCCCTCAGGAAATTGTCATTAACCAAGCTGTTGGAACTTCTCTTCTTTCCTTTACCAACCAAGTTAGCACGAACAGTGTTTTTTGTTGTGGTGGTGTTTTGTTCTTTTGTTTTGTTTTGTTTTGTTTTCATTTTCAAGAATTGATGAAATGCAAGCCTGGGGGGCAGGGGGGAGAAGCACTTAGATTTCAGAAGATAAGAAATTGAAGGAAACTTTTTAGAGCTTGAGAAAGTTCAAAGTGGGAAAGGGGTAGGGGCATTTTGACACATACTCTTTTAAAGTATTGATTTTTTTTTTTTCTAAATTGATCTGAAAGCATGACAAATGTTTACCCTGACACCCAATACAGTATAAAAAAACCCAAATGTCAGGGTGAAAATCTGAAGGGCTACAACCTTAGTGGAAAGAAGGATAAAATATATTATGTGACCCAGAGTTCCTGAAATGTCTTATTTTTTTGTCTATTGTTTATTTTTTTTGCCATTTTTGTCTAATGTTTATGTGTTCCTCTCAGTTGCACTCACCTAGGAAAAAGGAGGGAGAAGCCATTTCTACCAATAATGGTGCCAACAAAACTTTGCTACTCCCAAATGAAAGGGATTTTTTTCCCTTTAATTAAAGTGGGATTGAGTAAACTTGTTAATATTATATCATACTTACTTTTTCGGTAATAGATGCTCAATCATTGGGCATCTACTTAGAGGGGATGAGTCAGCACTCTGTGGCTACAAAGGGCAGCCATGCCATGCTAAGTACTTTTCCTTGCAGACCTCACAAAGGTTCTTTGAGCCCCAGAACGTAGTGATTTCATTAGATGTGCTAATTTAGCAATTCTCTGGTTTGAAGACCATAATTACAACACAATACACAACCTATGTATATAGGCTTATTACAAGGAGAAAAACTTTTGCTCTCAATTTATTAACAGCAAATGTACACATTTTTTTCTGCAAATGTCAGTTGTAAATCTCCCTTATGTACTCACAAGGCTCTCTTACAGTGAGTCTTTTATTAATAAACTGAACAATTTCATACAGTGTTAATGAGTTAGTGCTTATCTCTTGCTCTCTTTTATGGTTAAAATGTGCTGGAGAACTGGACAATTTATCTAAGCATGTGGGTGACTAAGGTACATGACAGTTTTAATAATTAAGTTCCATCTATCTCTATTTTCACTGATGAAAAAAATGTTACACTTGATTTTCTCATTTTCATAGCTGTATCAGAGTTCAGAGAAAACAAATCAAACAGTAATATGATAATAGAGCTGAATTATAGAGCATTTTCACTATAAGTGGATTTTTACTGCATTCTATGTATTCTGTGTTTTTGCAACAATTACTAGGACATGAAGAATAAATTAGGTTGTTCTTTGTTATCTTTTAGAATACTAATTTTATTTAACGCACGTCTCCTTGTTTGTAAATACTTTCTTCCTTACTACTCTATGTCTATTTTTTTTCTGAGAATCAGTTGCATACCTGCCATGCACTTGGTACTATGTAAGGAACATCCACTTTGTTCTATCTACTTAGCTAGATCTATTGGGGGTGCAGGGGTACTAGTGGAGGTGTGTGTGTGTGTGTGTGTGTGTGTGTGTGTGTGTGTGTGCTGCCCTCTACTGGACTTGATTTCTAAATAAGTATTTGGGAGGGTTTTTTGTTCTGTTTTTTTTTTTTTTTTCTTTGAGGGAAAAGAGAAAGGAGAAAAAATTTAGGAAGGACTGTATTTATTCTTTATGTTACTGATAAATGCTTTGGGAGTAAGGACTGCATTTTATATAGCCTAGCGGTCCCCCAGTCTAGCACAGTATCTTATGCATAGTAGGTGCTAAATAAATATTTGTTAAATAGATAAATTAAAAAGCTTACCAGATTTGTTTTCCATGATAGATGGAGTCTGTTGGCAAAGAACGTTGTCTCAACCTTGGAATCTATGATAGATTCAGAAGAAAAAAAAAGACACAGAGTTTATTAGAAACAGGGTGGGTCTATACGTGAACCCACATTTAAGCTCAGCTCAAAAGAAAGACCAGCTTTCTTTGCATATTTCAGTATTAAGCATTCGGTATTATATAGCTAGGGATCTAGAAGCAGAAAGAAGAGTAGCCACTAAGATATCGGTTAAAAATTTTACCCAAGTGGGCAAGAACTTGAGACATGAATGTGGCTGTGAGTAAAGCAAGCGTAATAAGGAGAGAGATTACCTTTTCATTAAATATCTTGTACATCAGCCATGTAGCAAATTTCACCTATCTGAAACCCAGCCAAAGAATAAGTTAAGGGGGAATGCCTTTTATGGGTGTGCTCTAGAACAGTGTGGGAGAGATGGCTAATTGCCTAGTGCAGTCCATTTGTGTCATCCACATGATAGAATTTTAGCTGGAAATGGCTGTGCAACCAGGGACTGAATTTCCAACCCTCCTGGCATCTAGATATGGCCTCTGGCTATACCAGTCATATCCCGATTCCCAGTGATGAGTGGCTCTCCTATTCAAGATTATTTTTTAAGATTTTATTTATTTATTTGGAGAGAAAAACCAAGTGGGATTAGAGGGAGAGGGAGAAAGAATCTCAAGCAGACTCCATGCTGAGCATGGAGCCTAATGCAGGGCTCGATCCCACAACCCTGAGATTATGACCTAAACTGAAATCAAGAGTCGGATGCTTAACCAATGAGCCACCCAGGCACCCCTCCTATTCAAGACTTATAAGAAGCTGTTATACCCCCTCTACCTTCTCTTTCCCTTTCCACTGACTGGAGCCGACAACAGCATGGCACAGCATGCATGGAGTTTGGGAACCTACCTGCTGTAGTCATGAATTAGATGGGATACTAGGGAAAAATAAACAGCTTTTATATTGAGCTTCCAGGATTTGTCTGCTGGGATTTGTCATAACAGCTAACATTATTTACCTCACTGATACAAAAATATATATTCAGTATATTCTTCCAGACTATGCTAATATGCTATACTATGCTAATACTATACTACATTATACTATACTATAATACTAATACTATACTGTAATAGTAATACTGTACTATAATGCTAATGCTACACTATTTTACTAAGCTGCATTACACCTTATATTAAGGCAGAAACACATTTTTAAGGAAGATATCCAAATAAAATTATTAAAATTAAAACAACAATCACACCAGCAACAACAACTTTGGTTAGTTTTCCAGAGGGCACATGTCCTAGAGTTTTCCAATAGCCAGGATACTCCTGGAGCTGGTACTGGTCCTTAATTTGGTATGTGGCTCAAGCAGGGATGGCCACAAATAGAAAGGGCAGAGGTTAAGGACACATGAAATAGATGATGTTGGATACATCAGTGCCGTGTTCTGAATAACAGAGAGGCAACACTGTAAGTGCTCGTGGGACCCAGGTGTGAGGGGGAATGGGAAAACTAATGTTCTATTTTTATGCCAGTTCATCATGGAAAAGCCATTTCTACTATCACCGTTTAGATGACTCTCCACAAAATCAGCGTCTTCATCCTCACCGGACAACATAGCAGTAGTTTTAGGATATCTTTAATTAATAAATTAGCTAATTAATTAAGTTCATTCATTATCTTCCTTCATTTGTAGTGAATGAAGAGATTTGACTCTGTCTTTTCATAAGTCTGACACTGTGAGAAAACCTGATGCTGTGCTTTGCTGGATGCAGTTGAGATGTCTCAGAGGAGGTATCTTGACCCGTGCTGTATGCAGAAAGCATCTAATAATGAGCTAGCGTATGATGGAATTCTGATGCATGCACTTCAGGCCCGGTCATTATCATCCTATTTTCATAAATGATCTTTGCATTTTTTTTAAGATTATTTATTCATTTGAGAGAGATATATATAGAGAGAGCATGAGTAGGGAGAGAGGCAGAGGGAGAGGGAGAAGCAGGCTCCCGCCAAGCCGGGAGCCGGATGTGGGGCTCGATCCCAGGACCCCAGGATCATGACCCCAGCCGAAGGCAGACACTTAACCATCTGAGCCACCCAGGCGCCCCGATCTTTGCATTTTTTAATGGAAAAAGTGTACATAAAAACTCACTTGCTGGGTTAGAAGGTGCTCAAAGATATTATCCTTCTTTTCCTCTTCTTGTTCACATTTTTATTGTACATTTGCCCAGGGGCTCTTGAACAAGACCATGTTTATTAATCTAATAAAGGAGTACATGTAATGATCGTTTACTCCTGACTTATAAGAAATAGGTATTTATTTTACTGGTGTAATGAAGTTTTATAGTTACAGGATTTCTTTGCTCTTTAATTTCTCTTAGAGTCCAGGGTTTGCAATTTCAAAAAAATAAAATGAACATGTAGATGCAAATCCAAGCTCCCAGAATCTTTGGTCTTTATGTAGCCTTTTGAAATTCTCTTCCCATTTAAGTTTTCATTTTCTGGCCCACTAAAATGTTTCTTGTTAGAATTTTGCCTTATCAAACACTGTTTGAAATAAACTGGCCAATTGTTGGATCAGAGGGATCTTTTTAATCATTTGGAGATTGGGATTATCCTGGGTTATGATAAGATTTGACCTGTAGACACAGACAGAAATGTGTTCATGATATCTTTGTTGTAGTTCTGCCTGGAGGCAAGGTTATAAACTAGATAACCTCCTGAGGTTCACCATGACTCCATAATTCCACAATACTAATCTCCTTGAGTGAATCCAACATTTTTATTCCTCCTTTGAAGATACTACCGGCCTGTGCTTTGAAAATATGTTTCTCTTTGTTCTGGAGGCACCAGAATATACTGTCAAAGAACAAAGTGGAAGTTTTTAGGAAATTTGTGAGCATGCGGTCCACGACATTTTTCTGAAAGAAAGTGGAAAGATGGAACAGACCTATAGTTTCCAAACTATTTCAGTTCAATTTAATTCAATAAACAATAACTGACTGTCTATTTACTTGGCAGGTGTTGTAACCCAAAAATGAGGAAATGAGGTCTGGCTTATTTCATGTGTTTGTTGTAAAGATGAAATGAGATCACAAATGCGCACGGAACTTGGAACAGAGAAAGCCCTCAGTAGTTTTCATTGTCTGTATTAGGAAATACCTGGACAACTTCGAAGCACTTTGAAATGTAATGTATAGTTGCTGCCACCTTCTAATTATCTGCAGAGCATTGTTCTGAAAGTATTGCATGGAAGGCAGTGTTGAGTCTCCAGCAGACCCGGGTTTGAATCCTACTTACGTCCTCACTGTATCACTCAGTGTTAATTTTCTTATTTAGGTCTGTCAGCTCTTTGAGTAAAGTAACTAGTTTATGGTGAGCTGTTGTTCACAGGTAACCATGGTATGATCATGATGAGGTTCTACGTGTCTTAGATGGGGTCCTCCTCAAAATGGAGCCCAAGTCAGAGCCTTGGTTGTGGGTAGATGATTTGGGAAGTGAATCTAGACAAAGGGAGCTCTGGGCTGGGGAAAATGGAAGAGGGAAGGAGGAAAACTAATAGCGGTGGCTGAGTGGGCCGTTGCTACGGGTGACATAGTCACTCTTGTCAGGACCTTTTGGAGAGCTCTATGAAATGTGTTTCAAAATCGTCTAAAGGGCGCCTGGGTGGCTCAGTTGATTAAGCGACTGCCTTCGGCTCAGGTCATGATCCTGGAATCCCAGGATCAAGTCCCACATCGGGCTCCCTGCTCAGCAGGGAGTCTGCTTCTCCCTCTCCCACTCCCCCCTCTTGTGCTCTTTCTCTCTCTCACTCTCTCACATAAATAAATAAAATCTTTAAAAAAAAAAATCGTCTAAAAAGGGAAATGTGCTATCAGCGTTCTCCAGAAAAACAGAACCAATAGGTTATAAAAGGAGATTGAACATGAGGGATTGGCTCATATCATTAAGGAGGTTGAGATGTCCCACAGTCTGCTGTCTACAAGCTGGAGACCCAGGAAAGCTAGCGGTATAATTCGGTATATATTTGAAGGCCTGACAACCAGGGGTCTGATAATGTAATTCCAAGTCTGAGGGAAAGAGACAATATGAGATGACCCAGCTCAACACGGAGGCACGAAAAAAAAGGGTGAATCCCTCCTTCCTCTGACTTTTGTTCTGTGCAGTCCTCAAGGGATTGGATGATGCCCCTCTCTACTTTACTGAGTCCGTGGATTCAAATGCTAATCTCATCCAGAAACACCCTCACAGACACATCTAGAAATAATGTTTAATCCAGGCACTTCTTGGCCAGTCAAGTTGACTTATATGTGGTTGACGGCACCACCACAAGAAATCTTTATTCAATGGCTCCCAGGCAGTGGTGGGCAGGAAGGGAGGGGCGTGGGGCTTGGGCTTAGGCTCGGAGTGTGCGGCACTGTCAGGTTGCACCCCAGTGAGGCTGATGGCTCAGAAAACTAGCTGTTACAGGGGCTCAGGCAAGGGGCAGGGTCAA
Source organism: Leptonychotes weddellii (assembly GCF_054177405.1). Classification (NCBI taxonomy): domain Eukaryota; kingdom Metazoa; phylum Chordata; class Mammalia; order Carnivora; family Phocidae; genus Leptonychotes; species Leptonychotes weddellii. Next base: position 84,739,059 of record NC_138371.1, on the reverse strand, counting down.
GAGAGAGTGCATTGGTGCACAGAGGTGTCAGAGAGGTTGGAGGATGTCCAAGAGAACCAAATGAGGCAGTCACTCTGCATGCTGAGTTTGGAAGAGACACACATCCATAAAGTATAAAATACATTTAAAAGACTTAATAAACTGAATTTCATGGGAGAGTTCAGGATCTGTTGGTCATAGCAGTCATGTTTCATTTGTTCCTACTACACATCCTTTGAACCCCATTCTCATATCACATCAGCTGTTGGGGTTTGGGGAAATAAAAAAGAACACAGAAGGTTCCCAACCTTGAAATGTAATGAAAACTACTGGAGTAGATCATTTTTGCTGTCTCTTCCCACTTTTTAATATTGTGTAAACCATTCTCCTAAAGCAGAACTCCAAGAACAGAACTTCTTGGATTTAGGTTGGTCAGCAAATCTCTAACTAGAGGAGGAAAATGAAATATAAATATCTTGAATTGTAGCTCTATTCAGACAAGAGCCATTTTTACAAATTTTTTTGAACTGAAAGATTGTTTAATCTTTACTGACTGATGGAAAATGATTTTAAAAGGAGAGAGAGAGATGCCTTCCATTCTCCTATCTCCATAGCTATTAGAATTCATATTTATAGCAACTTTTTGTCTTCTCCAGAAGAAAACCTTTATTCATCTGTAAGAATAGTCAATGTAATATTAGCCTTCGCAGGTTTCCTGGTAAGCTGCTGTAAAGGACTTCTATATTTCTATCAAGTCTGCAAGTGTGCCACCAGGAGCTTTGGGCATTGGAAGCAACATTCACAATGAAGGAGAATTTGAGACTGTTACCCAACTGCCATTTGGCTTTGCTTTGAACATTGTATAAAAAGAATAAAAATTCACTCTAATAAGATAGGCTCATAATTTAGAAAACAAAACAGTCTTTGGAAACATATAATTATATACCTCTGAGTAAGCAGCATTTATTACCCAAACAATGAAAAAGTCATGATCTTATATTACTTCGTGAAAAATTTTAAGGTGATAGGCCTTTATTATTTCATGAGAAGAAGAGCTAAATATTGGCTGAAAATAGCAGGTAAAAACTTTTTCTCTTTTTTTAATGCTGTGCCATCATTTGAAGTTTTTTGTTATTGTTTTGATATAAGCTGTGCAAAAGGAACAGAAATTGTGACTTCAGGATTTCTAATTCTTGGGTTATTTTGTGTTATTGAACATTATATCAAAAACTAATAATGTACTACATGTTGGCTAACTGAATTAAAAAATATGAACTGGTCACTATTAAAAAATAATAATAATTTATTTAGAATTATGTTTTATTTTGAATTATATTTAATTTTAAATTCCATTTAACATACAGTGTTAAATTAGTTTCAGGTGTACAATATAGTGATTTAACAATTCCATACATCACCCGGTGCTCATCACAACAAATACACTCCTTAATCCCCATAGACTTATGTTTTTATCATAATATTGTATGTATGTGTGTGTTAAAGATAACATGCTTTACTTTCAACAATATGCATTTATACTCAAAATTTTTATATTCAATTTTAGTAAAAATGTCTATCGGCACGATCTCAGTTTAGAAATTAATAAGTATTTTTTTTTAAACTGATTTTAAATTAAAGATTTTAACTTCCTTAACTGTCAGTAGTTTAAGCAAATTGGCTGTGGAATGATTGCTTAATATTTTGGAGATTCTCTTCCAAAAATATATAAAAATCATCAATCATATCATGGGTCTTCTTTGACTAACTGGATGGTTTGATCTATCAAAAAAGATGGGTTTAAATCAACTTTTAATTAGGAAAAAAAAATTAAAATTCCTTAGTTGCATTAATAACAAACTGGTGGTACATGTTCAACTTTAGCAATTAGGGTGGTTCATTTTCCTCTATTCCTGGACATCTTTTGTCTTCCTCCTAATTACTAGAAATGCCTGTGTGAAACTCAGAAATTCAATCAGAAGATGAAATACTGAAATAAGTCCTTTTCATTGTTGTTCTATTGACTTGAAACCGAGACACAGTTTTCTGATTCTCACAATAATGAGTCAGACTCCTTATTTTAAGAAGCTCAAGTAGAATATTTTTGGATAAAATGCTGAGTGGATTAATACCATTTCCAGAGTTAATTAGCAGTGCTTGAATTATTAGTTCATTTCTTTTAACTGAAATAATTGGTCACTTCCAACAACAGATTTGAGAGATTTTAACATCAAAATGAAAAAAGACAAACATTGTTTACGTGCATTACATAACCACTGAATTTTCCATTGTATGAGTAAATAACCTAATTAAGAGCTAGATTTAGTGTTCTGTCTACATAGGGCGACCTTCTAAGGTTAGCCTGCACATGGAGAGTGGAAGGCCAGTGCCCCAAGACGTTCATTTTGTGTGAGGACAGGGCCTTGTTTTGGTGGAAAGGTAGCTTCTTTCCTTTAATGTTGCTAATTGTCTAAGCGTCTATTCTCCTTTTATTTCAAAAACATCGCGGCTCGTTATATATATCTGTATTTACCCAGGAAATGACATTTCTAAGAATAAGAATGACACTACCTTGGGAGCTAAGGACGGGTCAAAAAGCCTTTCATCTTTTATAATTTTGGAGTCCAGCCTGAGTAAACTGTTGGCCTCATTTCAAGGGCTGTGTCTCTACCACTCTGTCATGTGGGGATGGCACATGAGATATTTAGGAAGTGTTTTTGGAGGCTTCCACATATTTGGATATTTTTTTAATATCTTTCAGACAAAACATCTGAACAAATGATTGCAGATGCTCCCCTAAATTGGGCAAATTTGAAAGCTGAGCCACATACTTTCAAAGTGAACTGGTAGACTAAAAGAAGTACAGTACTATGTTATAACTTTAGACCTATGAAGACCTATGTGTATGTGTCAGGAATTGGGTATCAGTTCATTGTTATCAACTCTCTTGGAAGGATTCATTAATTTTATAACACAACATCTCTTTGCGATGAATAGTTCCGCAAACTGGGAGCTTCATTTTATTCATCTCGAGCCTGCTTGGCATGCTGCGGGATTCTTTAGGAATAGAGTTTTGTAGGATGCGATTATTCCCATTTTAGATAACCCATGCGTCTGTTCATGCAGTGTCATCAGTAAAGCAAGTAAATAAACTACTCTCAAGAAAACCTATAAAGGACTCCCCTTCCCATCCAAGCTGGAACATAATCCTCCCAAAGATCATGGTAAATTATCATGGCTATTAACAAGTCAAACCATGGAAGGAGAATGGAAAAACATGCCTGAGCTCTTGGATCTGGCAAACCTGGGTTCAAATCCTAAATCTTGGAACTGTTCATCTCTCTGAATTTTAGTTTCCATGTCAGTACAGTAGGGACAATGGTGTCTTTAGCTTGAAACTGACACAATAATCACCTGAGATAATATAGGTAAAGGGTGAGTGTACATCCCTAATTATTGGTCATTATTTTAGTCAACAGTTTTATGAGTTAGAATATTTAGCGTTCCAGGTAATGAAAATCCAACTCAGATGGCTTAATATGATTTCTATAGGTCATGTGACAAGAAGTCTGGAGGTTAAGCAAGTCCAAGGTTAATGAATTCAGTGGCATGGTGATGCTGTAGAGATTCAAGTTCTTCCTTCAGGTTCTTTCAACTCAACCATTGTGAGTATTCTCTTGGGTTAACCCTCTTCACAAGATGGTTTATTTAGTTTTAAGCACATCTTCATCAAGTAATATCCAGAATCAAAAAATGGGACTTTTTAGTACTTGCATCCTTTGTCATTGTTCAGAATCCTTTCCTAGAGGCCATCCTTCATTAGTAAGTTGGCTGGAATTGTATTTCCCTGCTCTCCAGTCACTGGGAAGATAAGTGGAATCACCATGATCAGCATTAACGGATTGTGATTTGTCCCCATGGCCTGGGGCTGGACCCCACTTCCTTTGGAGCACCTGAACATGCGTACCTGATTGAAGTCTAGGTACTGTTAATAAGATTTGAGGTGAGAAAGAGCTGTTGGCCATGCCCCCAACTGTGTCTGCTACACAAGTATTATCTTAAACTCCATCATAGACTTCCATGGCACCAAATACTGAGAGAACACAAAGTTGCTCTCTGTAAGGTATACGAATTGAATTGAGGGAGACAAAAGATTTGAAGCAGACTCCAACAAAGACTTACATGGCATAGAGTGGTGCTTCTCAAACTTGAATGAATATACGAACCACTTGGGGATTTTAGTAAAATGTAGATTCTGATACAGTAGGTCTAAGGTGGGGCCAAGATTCTGTATTTCTAACAAGCTTCCAGGTGATGTTGATGCTGCTGTTGTGAAGTCCACACTTTGAGTAGCAAAGGCATAGACAATCTTGATGCCAGAAGTGTAGGAAGAGTAGAAGAGTAGAAGCTGGATAATTCTAGAGTGCTTCCCAGAGGGGGCAGGATACCATGTAGGCCCTACAGCTTAGACAGTTTTGATAGATGGGGGTGCTTTGAGTCTTTTATGAACACATATTTGTTAACATGATAATACCAGGGAAAATAATGTGGCTATTAAGATACCAAAAAAAGTGTAAATAAAGTTCCTGGACTAAACAGGAGGCATACTGTGCAGGGAAGCCATGGCTGTTAGGATTACCTGTCCTTCTTTAAAACTTAATGCCCAAAAAAGAAATAGACACAGTGACAGTGCACCTGTATCCCAGAGCAAAGCAGTGAGCTCAATTAATTCAGCTAGAATTTGGACATATTTTCACAAACAGGAGTGAGCCTTTCCTTAAATATAAACAGCCTCTTTGGGTTTTTTTTGTTCTTGTTTTTGTTATCCCTTACCCCTCAAAGAAACAAGACAAAACAATACCACTATCTTAATTGTTGCACTTTTTCTTTCTTAATGCTCTGTTTTGTGAATACATTAGATGAGTCACTTTTTAAATCATGAATGCGATGAGGGGAATTAAAGAAAACAGTGGACGTGTTCTTAAAATCAACTTCCTCTTAAAACGTATGTATATATGTAGGTAAAAAGGCAATTATGATAGTTGAAGCTGACCAGTCAATTGGGCCACGGAGGTAAAACATCGATGTTCCTGAGTTATAATGATGGAATTTTTCTTTTGGGGTATAACTGGAGATTCTTTGAGAGTTCAAGAACAATAAAGCCGTAAGAGATCAAAAGGGAGAAAATACAATTACGGGATGTCATTGATTACACAGTGAATTTGCAGGCTGTTTCTTGAGGAACATTCCTCTCCTCACCCTGTCAAGTCCAGGAGGCTGGTGTTTAGGAGTATCTGGGAGGCTGTTTCATTTTTACATGGATTAAAATGAATAGGAATGGGAAGTAGAAAAAAATAGAAGAGAGCCTAGCTCCAAATTCTGGATTCTCCTGCATTTGGTGGATCATAATCTCTTTTTTCTAATAGATTTTATTTATTTGAGAAAGAGAGTGAGAGAGCACAAGCAGGGGGAGCTGCAGAGGGAGAAGGAGAAGCAGGCTCCCCCCTGAGCAGGGAGCCTGACATGGGGCTCAGTCCCAGGACACTGGGATCATGACCTGAGCTGAAGTCAGCCACTTAACCGACTGAGCCACCCAGGCACCTCTGGTGGATCATATTCTGAAACACTGTAGTTTACTATGATGCAGTATTGATCAAATGAAAAAAAATCATAAGATTAGGTCATCAAAATACATTAAGCTTGGAGATCAAGATGCTAGTTCTGGCATTGTAATGAATTCACTGTCTGGTTCTCACTTTCCTGATTTGTAAAATGGGGAAGTTAAATTTGACAGTGCTCCCTAAACCTGAACATCAGAATGATGTGAGGAGTTTGTTAAATGCACAAATTCCGTGGACCCCCTTGAAACCTGTTGAAGGAGAGTTCTCAGGGATGGGGCCCAGCGACTATGCATTTTGGAAAGGTTCTTGGCTGATTTTAATGTAGCCCTCTCTCCCCAAGTGTGAAGACCCCACATTTGGAACCTGTTGTGCTAGAAAATCTTTTCAGATCCATTCAACCCCCAATCCTCTGATTTTAGTGCAATAGTGAGAGTGGTGATTTCAGAATAGAGAATGATGGCAAGGGAAATTATTTGGATAACCACAACAGTAGTATTCTTAAATTCTCGTTTACTATGAAATGGTTTTCGCAGTGGTTGGGCTCTGAGGATTCTGCCTCAATCTTGCCTTTACCTCACCTTTGCCTTCGGGAATAGCCACCCATCAGTACAAAGCTGATTCTAGAGAAGGGGGAGTGGGAAAGAAACCACTTTATTTGCACTCATAGATCCTGGTCTGTATTTATTCAAGCACAATTAAAAACAGTAGGGTTTCCCAGTTAACATTTGGTAAAGTTCACAAAACATTGTTATTTTGCTTATCGCTTTGAAAAGGCTGTGGGGGAGGAGACATGCTTTGACAAAAGTATTGTCTTAAATCTCCAAATGCAAAATTGTGTATGGGTTTTTATATCAGTGTCCTTCTAAAGCACTTTGTGGTCAATTCTGAGGGCCGCTTGGGAGTAGGAGCTCTCTCTGCGTCTCTTCTTCATTGGCTGCTGTGCATGTGTTTCTTAAAAGGACAGGAGGCTTTTCCCAAAAGAAAAACACATTATTATTGGAGTTCTGTTTTTTGGCAGCGCTTTTACCTTATTGACTGTTAAAAAGGTGTTCTGGAAAAGTTTCACTCTGTGGTGTTAACCTTAAAAATGAAATAGTCATTTTACCAGCAAAAATGTGTTTATTTGGGAATAACAGAAAACTGCAATTCGAGACATGCAAGCTATAGCAAAACCATAGGCAAGTGCAACAACAAAGGAGAGGAATGGTAGTTTATGGAAGAAAAGAAGGAAGAAGGGACGGGTTGTTTTGAATGGAAGTCCATTGGAGGAAAGCACAAGTTCAGGGTGATGACAGTTTCTCATTGGCTTAGTTGCAGGGCTGGTCGATATCTTATAGCAGGTACAACCTCCATCTTTCCCTGTTGGGGCTTGCAATTGATAATACTTTCCTGCTGACTGTTCTTCAGTTGGGGCCTATAATTGACAGTTCTTCCTGTAATAGACGTTGAGTGGTACAACTCCTTGTTGTAGCCTCCTCTTCTGTCCTCCCGACTTCACTTTGTGGGGTTTCCTTTAATTTTCATGGTGGAAATACATACAAATCTTATTAGGTGAATAGGCCTCCTTTGTCCTTGTGCCTTTAAATCAGGCCAATCCCCAGTCCACATAGCTGGTATCCAGATGTAAAGAACTTTGCTATCCTGGCTGGCTTGTATATTTGTGACAGTCACCCTGCTGCCCACCCCCACGTCCCACTGTCCCCTCCACTGCATGCCTGCCTTTGCCTGGCTCCTGGCCATCTGCCTATGTCTTCCACTCTTAGTCCTGAGGATGAAGTTAGATTTTGAGTGTTGTTTCTGTCCATCTTTTGTAGACTCAGGTTGTACTTACCTTTGATTGCTACTTCAGGTAACCATCTGCTGAATAAAATTCCAGGCCCTAATATTACATCCCTGTTGAGTCTGTCCATCCTCCTCCCCTCTTGCTCCATCATCTTCCTAACATTTCCACTCTGTGCCTGTGCATGGAAACGAGATTGTTGTACGGGACAAATGTGTATTTGTCTTATTAGAGACCTTTTGCTGTATGGTAGCTAATAGTAATAACTCACTGCTTCTCAAACTTCAAAGTTCAGATGAATCACCTAGGGATCTTATTAAAATGCAGATTCTAATTCAGTAGATCTGGGGTGGGCTTTTCTAACAACCTCCTAGGTGATGGAATGCTGCTGGTCTGCAGATCACATCTTTTATAGCAAAGGTATAACTGATCCCAGAGGCAATATGATATAGAGCAGTGTTTTCAACCTCCACTCTGTTGACCATTTGGGCCAGACATTTCTTTGTTGTGGGGCTGTTCTGTACATTATAGGATATTTAGCAATATCCCTGGATTCTGTCTATTAGATGCCAGTAGAACTCTATGCATGTGTATATGTAGAAATCGATAAATGTTAACAATATTATTAGCCACAATTTGCTCTGCTCTGGACTTTCCATTAAGGGATGCTATTTTACTATCTATGAACATGTTTTGATCAATCAAAAGAAAATAAAATTTACATATTCTTGAATTAAGACAATGTAGTTTATTTACTTATCTAGATTAATACTGGAAAAACAGCTTATTAAACATACACTATGGTATTTTATATTGACTTAATTTGGTTAATCGTGATCTTGTATTCACCACCTAATAACGTCAATTGAACCCTATATAACAAGGAAGGGGGATATATAGCGTGCCTATGTATCTGACTCCTAACAGAACAGCAGCTAATCTAATCACCATGAAACCCAAGGAAATCTGAGACTTGTGTAATTGTCCTATAGTCCTTTGAACATCTGTCAAAACTCATTGCCCACACCCCTCCTGATTACAATAAATATAATAATATTTTACAGGCTGACAGGAGTATGACTTGATTTAGTTACTCATGTTCCTGTATTTAACACCTAATTAAAGCCATATGTGTGCTTGCTGGAATTTTTATTTGGGGGGGGGATCTTTCCTTTCATTATCAACACCTTTGCCAGGATAATAGTTTACTTTGCAGAACACTCCCAATCAAGATATTTGAATGATTTTTTTCTTAATCATATGCCACTCCCTGACCTTGCACAGAACTTTAGGAATAAAATTTCTTTAGACTTTACAGGTTTCTATGCAGCTAAGTTTACAGAACAACAAAGTACGGAGTGTCAAAGGAAATACTCATTTAGGGCATTTCTACCTGGTGATAGAACAGCTGGTCATTTTAGTGGGAATAAAAGCCACCGGTCTTTGATTTTATGTAGACTGAAAGCAAAGGATGAAGAGAGAAAATTTAAAACTGTTGACTGGATTTTTTTACTTGGTGTCACTGCATTGGATCTCTAATAAGCAAAAATGAAGTGAGATTCATCGCAGTTTTATTCAAATAGCAGTTTTGTCCAATCACAGTCATGTTTGACCAACAGTTGTTGAGTACCTACTGTGTGGTATGCTCTGTGTTAGGCATATGATGTGCATTATCTTGACTTGGCCCTCATTCCAAAACAATGTATTGGGTTCCTCTTTTTGCCCCTCCTCATTTTATAGTTAAGTAAATGGAGATCTAGAGAGATTAAGCATCTTGCCCAAGGTCACAGGGCTAGTAACTGATGGGCCAACATTAAGACTGAAATATTTAGAGTTAAGAACTCTTTCCCATGATGCTACCTCCATCAAGCTTTACTGCAGTGATTTTGTTTTAAAACTTCCTCAATATTCACAACCAGGATGGCAGTAACTATGCTGTGAATGTGTTAAATGGAAATTCCCTGGTACTTTTGAAATATCATTTAAGTCACATAAGAAACAAATAAATATATTCTGTTTGGATATCATTGGCTCATTGCCCAATCTCATTATCTGTTGATATTTTGAAGACATCTCTAACAATATCTTGACTTCTTGGGAGTACTTCTCTTGCTTTGATAGGATACTGTGTTTGCTATCTGTTTTCATTTTCATAGCAAAGGAAGACCAATTTGCTGCTCTACCAACTATCCTCTTTTACTTATTAAAATGACTGTAAATTCAGAGCTGGTGAAAAGTGTTAGATTGATAATACTGCTTTAGGAAGCCACAGAAGGGAAGTGCAAACCTTCCCCTCACTTCCTGCCAATAATCTCTGACCAAAACCTGGAAGGTGCTTTTTTAGAAAGGAGAGACTAATTCGTGGTCTGAGGTAGTCACTCTAAAATTTCCTTGAAAGCCCCAATTAGGAAGTGAAAGTATACACTAAAGGAAAGAGAAGTTGAAGCCTCTAGAATCATAATGATTAAAAGAGAAAACACCTTTGGAAAAGAGACTTTGTATTTATTAATTACCTTTAAACTGTTCAGAAGGATGATTTTCTTTTTATCTTCAAGCCTTAGGGTAAAGTCAAGGTAAGTTTCTTTTTTCTTTTTTTTTTTTTTTTAAAGATTTTATTTATTTATTTGAGAGAGAGAGAATGAGAGAGAGCACATGAGAGGGGGGAGGGTCAGAGGGAGAAGCAGACTCCCCGCTGAGCAGGGAGCCCGACGCGGGACTCGATCCCGGGACTCCAGGATCATGACCTGAGCCGAAGGCAGTCGCTCAACCAACCGAGCCACCCAGGCGCCCCAGTCAAGGTAAGTTTCTTAATGGTCAGGAGGAGTTGACCAGAATGAGAGCCATTCTCAAAACAACATGATTTTGAAACTGATTTGTAAGAAGCGCGATGTTTGATTTGAAGACATGAAGGGCCTATCATAATTATCCTGATATTTAAAGAGCTATTATGTTCATAGTAATGATGATATTAGTAATAATATCAATTAATAATAATCTTAGCAATAATAATAATATTGACACCTTTAGGTGTTAGTCTCATTGCATGTAATTCCCACAGCAACCCAGAGCATTATGTGCTATTATCATCCCCATTTTACAGATAAGGAAATAGATCACAATGGTGCTTCATGGTAGAATCAGAACTTTATCTAGTTCCATCTGTTTTTAGTGCCCTCTCAACCACAATACATAGTTTTCTTTGTGAAAGAGGGCTTGGATATTCTTATGCTACATTTGGCTCTTAAGAACAGATCTATTGCTAATGGATAAAATTTTCTGGATGGCATATTTATATGGCTCAGTATAACTAAATGTAAAGTAAGTAAATTTAAAGTCGTCTGTTTTTCCATGTTAACGATTTTGGAATTTATTCTTTAGGCAGTAGGGAGCCGCAGAAGGGTTTTTAATAGGAGTATATTGGAATTGGAGAAGGCAAGGAAAATAAGATTATCATCTTGTGAGAAGATTATTATAATAGTCTAGGCAAAAGATGATGGAGTCTGGACTTTGGGCAGATGATGAGGGGATAGAGAATAGGAGGCAGATTCCAGAGACACCTAAGAGGTGGACAGGAGAGACTAGTGATCGGCTGGATGTGGTGGGTAACGCAGAAGCAAGAGTCAGAGATGCTTCTGAGCCACTCAGGTGCCTGGTGACACTGTTAACCTAGATAGGTTAGGTAGGTTCTAAAAGAGAGATTGATTTGGGGTCATGTGGAAAGTAATGTATCTTCAGAGTTGCTGGGTTTACTGTGCCTGTGACACATCAAGGCAGGGATGCACATGGGGCAGTTAGAAAGGAGTCTGAAGTTCCAAGGAAAGCCCAGAGCTGGAGACTGAGGTGGGCCATCTGCTGGGAGCCATGGAAGTGGATGGACGCTCCCAGGGAGAACATGAAGAACGAGAAACCTGGAGAGCCCAGGACTGTAAACAGAGTAGTCATGTCTGTTCTGGCCATTTAACAGGTGTTTGCTGGTGGCGGGACACCACAAAGAGAAAATTAGATAATCAAGCCTCAAATCACAAGAGAACATGTTGTTTTTTTGAGATTTTGTGCTAAATAAAGCAATCTGTGTGCAGCTGAAAATTTCATTTTCTCTTATGACAGGCTCCCAATAGGACAGAAGCAGAAGAAACTGGTTCCAGGGCCTATGATTTAGGTTGGTATTCTTAAGACCTCTGCTCCCACTCCCTCCCATGCCCCTCCACCCCAGTGATCTGGGAATTAGCCTCTTTTCAAAATTACATTCAGAAAAGAATTTCTGTGTAATGACATACATCCTCAAAGTGTGATAAAGTACATTGGGAAGGCATCAGTTCAGTGTGGGGTTTTTTTGTTTTATTTTATTTTATTTTTTTATATAAGAGTCTAAAACCATTTCTTTCCCTTTTTATCTTTTTAAACACTTTTCTTCAACTACAGGTGGAATGGTAAGAAGGACATCTCACATGTTTTCTCCTTTTCTATTTTTCGACAAGCTGTGTGACCTTGTACAAGACACCTCAGCTATCTGGGGCTCAGCTTCCCTTATCTTTTAAATTCAGGAATTGGACTATATTTTCTCTGAGGTATCTTTCAGCTCAAAAGTTTTGTGATTCCATAATTGAAGCCCTGCACATAAATGCCATTTAAATGTCATTGGTTAGATCACCAAAAGGCTAATAATTGTATAATCAGGGATAGATCAAATACCATTGAAATAAGGTACCTTAAAGATTGAAAAAGTTCTCTTTATAGGAATGAAATAAGAAGCATTTTTTTTCATGAGGTCAAAATCTTCATTTTGGTATGAGCTCTAATTAAATTAAATCCTGAGAAATTTAGACTGGAAATACAGAAGACCTCCTCCCTCCCTGACTGACTCTAAAGATTACGAGATAATAGAACATGGTTTTTTTGTTTTGTTTTGTTTTGTTTTGTTTTTTAATGTACTGACTTTTAGGAAAGATGAATAACTATTGTCTTAGCTCAGGCTGCTGTAACAGAATACCATACTCTAAGTGGCTTTATCAATAGGTATCTATTTCTCAAAGTTCTGGAGGCTGGAAGTCTGAGATCAGGTTGTCAGCATGGTCAGGTTCTGGTCGGGGCCCTCTTTCTGGTTTGCAGAGGCCACCTTCCTGCTGTATTCTCACATGGCAGAGAGAAAGAAAGAGAGAGCAAGCTCCTTTTGTTTCTTCTTATAAGGATATTAATCCCATCATGGTGACCCCACCTTAATGATGTCATCTAAGCCTAATTACCTCCTAAAGGCTCCACCTCCCTACATTATCACATTGGCAGTTAGGGCTTCAACATATGAAATTGGTGGGGGAGGGGGGTGCGGGACGGGGACACAAACATTCCATCCAAAATAACTATCTTGCTGAGGAAGGTGTAGCTCTAAGTAGGGTAAACCTAGCTAGGGAGTCTGCTTTGACATGGAGGTCATACTAGACTGGGTAGGGTGTTGTCCTTAAACACCTGAAGAAATATCACTGAGAGATGGACCAAATCACAGGTGACATGGAAGGGAAGTTGTCCTAATGGGAGAAACATGCTAAGAGGCACTGTGGTAATGGGGTTAAAGGGAGGCCACAAACAGGAAGCCAGATCAAGGAGTCAGTGATGGGGAAGATCAGGAGCAAGTTGAGAAGCAAGAAGTGAGGATATGCTCAGGGAAAGCAGTGCTGGATGAAGGTTGATACACTGTGAGGGCCTTCCTTCCTATGGCCCCAGTGGCCTGTCCTGGAGTCCTGGGAGTTTTGAAAAGCTGGGTAGAACCAGACACTAGAGAATAAACTGCTTTTGGTTTCTGGGCATCCTCATTTTAGGGAGAGGACACTACTAAGGAGGGGGATGGGGGGCTCTTTCCTTCCTTGAGGGCTTTAGAAATTGTACCAAAGTTATATAATGTTGTGGTATTAAGATGTGCCTGTGTATTATGGCACCTTCACTTTCTATTTATTTCAGTGGGCTTTGAAACAGACCCTCAGATCAGTCCTGTTTCCTGTCCCATCACTGTCCCCATTCCCCACCCCCTTTGCTAGGTGAGTCATCTCCTTCTAGAACAGTGACAGCCATCACCAAAATTGAGAGCTCAGTGTGACAAAAGGGCTGTTTTCACAGTTCTTTGGCAATGTAATATAAAAGTTCACCACATCAGGCACATCATCTTAATCACTGGGGTCAAAAGAACCTCTAGATGTGACAAGTAGCTGCCTCTATAGTTAACTTCCTCCTTCTGAATGGCAAGGAGAAGACTGCAAATTACCAACGCATAGATGATCACTTCACTATTTTATTTCTTTATATTTGTCTCCATCAGTTCAAATAAGGATTTCAGCCTGAGTCTTTTGTATTAAAAGGTTATATGGAAAAGAAGCCAGTGCTCACTCTTAAGATGAAGGTGAGACTTAGCAATGGCACCAGAGTTTCTAAGTGCACTGATGAATGCATTTCTTTAGCCCATGCCTATTGAACACCTGTTCTGGATGCCTGGCACTATTCCTCTAGGCACTGAGAGGTACAAGAGTAAACAGGCAGGCAGAGTTTGGTTCTAATTGAGCCTATATTCCTGTGGAGAAACAAATACGGAAATAGAAAAATATCAACTAATGACAAACACTATGTAAAGAACCAAGTAGGTGGGTGTGATGGAGAGTGACTGGGGGCTACTTTAATTAGGTGTCCGGAAAGATTCCCTGAAGAAAAGACATTAATGCTGAGCTATGAATTACAAGAGAGGGGCAGCCTGTGCAGATCCAGGAGTGAGCATTCTAGGCACAACACAGAGTTGGTTGGCTCAAAGGTCCTGAGGCAGCACTGAAATTGGCATATAAGGTTGTGGTTTAGTGATGACAGAGTAGAAAAGTAGGAGATGACTTCTCAGGGAAAGGTAGGAGCCAGACATAAGGAATTCAGAATCTATTCTAAGAGTATTGGTAAATTATTGGAAGATTTTAAGCAGGGAAAAGATTGTATGTACTGTTTAAAGATCACTCTGGCTGCTCTGTAGAAAATGGATTGCAGAAGGAGAAGACCATAAGAAAGCAAGTCAGTTAGGAAGTGGCTACTGTCACCCACCCTGAAAGATTGTGATGGCTTAGATCACCATTTTGGTAGTGGAGATGGGGAGAAGTGGATGCGTGTAGAATTTATTTTGAGGATAGAAATAACGTAGTTAGTTATTTCCATGTGGATAAAGTGAGAGAAAGAGGGAATGAAGAGTAATTCTTAGGGCTTAGAGTTGAGCAACTTAAAAGATGGTGGTATATACTAAGACAAGGAAGATTGGAACAGAAGCAGGTTTGGGGGGAAAAGCCAATGTTCAGTTTGAAGTGTACTGGTGATGTTAAAAAAATATGTCAAGCAAGCACTTGGATATAAAGTTGGAGCACCAAGGACACCCAGTGTTGGTGTGGCAGAGAGAGTTACTACTGTTCACTGTATATACACATACTTTTCTGTATTTTTGAGTACTTTGCATTTTTGTGAGGCTCATGTGACTACTCTGGTCAATAGGGCTATGTCACCTTGGGCTGAAGCACTCAAGAGGGAATTTCAAGTTCCCTGTGATCTCTCCTTCTGCTGCCAAAGTGACCAGCAAGTGTTCTAGATGGAAGAGTGCTTTTCAGCCTGGGTCCCTGAATGCTTAAGCAGAGTCACTATTCCCTCTGCTCATCTGTATTGGTCACATGGCATGAGAGAGAAATAAACCTTTTTGTGTTAAGGCACGAGGTTTGGGGGTTCATTTGTTACTCCAGCACATCTGAGCCTATACTGACTAGTACAGCCAGATAAATGCACTTAGGCATTTTCAGTAAAAAGATACTACATGAAGTCATGGGAATGGACATTTTCATGTAAGAAGAAAGTGCAGATGGAGAGGAAAAGGGAGCCCAGTCTAAAACTCTAATGTGCTCTAACACACTGGGCTTGAGCAAAAGCGGAGTCAGAGTTGTGTGGTGCCTCAGAAGCTAAGAGAGGAAGATGAAGTGTAAAAATAGGAGTCAGAATCCTGAGTATTTGAGCATGAGGAATGATTTTGCAGCATGGGTAGGCATTGTACTGGCGGTTGTGTCTTCTCATCGTTGGTTGTAGGAGAGAGCCTGGGCTGTGACTGCTTGGAATGTGGTCACGAGTGGAGAACAGCACACTGTAAAAGGCTATGTTGGTACACAATATCAAGCCAGCAGGTCACAAGATTGGAGGACTTTTTTTTTTTTTTTTTCCTTGGCTCTGGATCTGGACAGATGCAGATAGATCCAACCTGGAAAGCTTTTCCTGACTCACCCCACACTAGGTGATGCTAGATGCTCCTTCTTGAGATTTCCACCAGGTCCACAGGAGGTCTCTAAGGCTTGCTATATTGCACTTGAAGTGTCTTGTGTCCTCAGATAATCATCTAGTCTAGGACTCTCCCTAGCACTTATGAAGGTATCTTGTCATGAAGCAGATTCTCAGTCATTGTTTGTTCAATGAATGGACAGCACCTGGCAAGATCAACTCCCATGAACATGAGGTGATAAGGGTGCTGGTTGTCACAAACGTAAGGTAGTGTTTCTGTTAACATCCCATGACCAAAGGAAGCCTAACCTTCTTGTTCAGATTCTTCCCAGGCCTAGTCCATCAACAAGTACTTACCCAATGCCTGGTGAGTACCAAAAATTATGCATTGAAGGGAAATAGGAAGTATCTATCTTAGCTTCTACCCTCAAGGAAGTAACAGTACAGTTGAGAGGATGATGCTAATGGCTATGAATCCATCGGAGAATAGTAAGAGATGGTATACAGTTAATTGAAAAACTGAATGCCACAGACAACGAGCATTGTAGGAGTTTGGTAAGGGGAAGAAGTAGATGAATGTGAAATAAAATTAGATCTAGGAAAATTTTTTAGAGGAGGTGGGACTTTGAGGGCAGGTCAGATTCACAAGGCTGCGGAGGGATACAGAGAGAGGTGCTGAATCAGAGATTCTGACTCTGAAGGGGCAAGTGACAAGACCCCTGAAACCAGAGAAAAGGGTGTTTATTGGGCAGTGGCAAGAAACATGGTTGGAAGGATAGGGTGGGGCCAGATTAGGTAGGATTTCAAAAGTCAATAAACTGGTAATTCATGCCATTCATTTATTAATATATTCATTCACTTGTGAAACAGTCATTGAGTCCCTACAATGTACCAGCCACTATTTTAAGTATTGTGTGTGTGTGTGTGTGTGTGTGTGTGTGTGTATGTGGTCACACATGTAGTCTCTGACCTCACAGAGATTACATTTGTTGATGAGAGGATAATAAAAACATTGAGACAACTATGTAGCAATATTTCAGATTGTGATAAACACTGTGAAGCACAGCCAGGCAGATTAAGGAGATACAGAGAGATAGAACGTGCCATTTTCTATAGGGGAGTGTTAGGGAAGGCTTTTCTGAGGAGCTGATATTTGTGAAGAGACCAACTGAGAAGATAAAGAGAATAGTAGATTCCTGGGAATCACAGTGGTATGACAAAGAGTATTTCAGGAAGATAACACATCATACGGAGAAAGGTGGAAAGTCAATGAGGAAGCAGCAAGGACAATGGCATAATTCAGAATCTATAAAGAACATGCTAGAAAGCTTTGGCTATGAAATTTTCTCTTATTTAAATTTTGTTTTCGACATTGTATGTATTGGGGACTTTTTGTAACCTAGATAATTGGGCATTATAGCTTAAATGTTTAAGAAATGAGAAAAACCTCTTCTATTTGTCCTACCCCATGTTCCACACTCACAAACACAGTAGCTTGCGATCTGTTAACAATACGGCCATTTTCCAGTGTTTTCTATCCTTCTTAATTACAGAGGGACCTGCTGCCCATTAGATAGACTGGTGTCCTTGAAAAACAGCAAAATAGAAGATACAGGCTCTCCTGCCCATCTTGTCAAACTTAGGCCTGTGAGTTTTGCATGGCTTTGTGCCCAGTAGAAGAGGATTAGGGTTGCCAAATCTTTGGATAATAACAAGCTCCAATCTACATAACACCTGGTCTTTACAAACCAAGTCATTATGAATGTGATCCAAGTTGTCACTCCAGGGGTTTTATTATTTTCAAATTAGTCGGAGTTGTTTCTTATATATTGAAGTTACCTGCCCCAGTCCTCTTGTTTAGTGTAGGTCGTGTGACTGCCTCCCCTGATTCTGCTATGGCTTGGTGAGGTTAGAGAGCAGTGGGGAAGAAGAGACCATTGTACACTTGATTTCTTGGTCAATAAATACTGTTGGAGGATAGCAGTAGAACAAAGAACTCAGATAATACTGGGTACAGAGGGGGCATTCTAGGATAGGGCTCAGAAGCAAAGGTCCCAGAGCTGGGCAAATGGGGGGACTCATTGCTACTCATTTTATCTATAATATTAATATGTGACAAGAAAACAGACCCAATATCCAGTGAATGAGATAAAGAATTTAGGATTTGGGATCCTGAGGTAAAACTACATGTCAGACTTGGGGAGATCTGGGAAGACAGAAGTAGAAATGAAGAAATGAACAAAGCCTTCCAAATATCCATCCACCTGTACAGTTCTCTCCCTTTCCATTCAGACCCTATCATCTCTTGCTTGCATGACTGTTCCAGTCTTGCTGCTTTCTGTAGTGTCTCTGTACAGCATGGTGGTGATCTTCTAAAAGTCTAAATTGGATCATATTGCTCACAGAGTTAAAACCAGCCATTAGCTTGCAAGGACCTGCAGGCTCTAGCCCTCGCTTGCCCCTCCTGCCCTGCTTCCTGTCACTCCCCACCCAGGCTCACTAGTCTCCAACTACTTCGGACCCTCATAGGTTCTTTATATGCCAAGCTCTTCAAGCCACAGGGTCTTTGGTCATGTTCTACCTCTTTCCCCTTCTTGGCTGATGTCTACTTACATGAGATGCAATGTATCTTAGCAGTTAAAAATGTACACACAACAGACTGCGTGGCTAAATCCTAGCTTTTCTACTTATCAGCTGTGTGACTTTGAAGAGTTGCTTACACTCTCCATTCTTCTATTATAAAATGGAGTTGATAATAGTGGCCACCTCATGGGCTAGTTATGAGGTTTAAATGATACATATAAAGGACTTAGCCCACTGCCTTATAGCTAGAAAAATTTCTATAAATGTTACTTCTTACTATATTTTGGGTCTCAGCCTAAACATCATTTCCTCTGAGAGATCTCACCTGAGATTGGTCCTTCTTTTCTATTCCTTTCTACTGCATTGCTTTTTCATAAAACTCATTTCTCCCATTTTATATGCTTATAATTATTGGTGTGTCTGTTTATTGTCTGATGCCCCCGTTAGATTATAAACTGCATGAGGGCAAGGACTCAGCCCACTATATCACTGTATAACAAGTATTGTGCAGCAGACATTCAACAAATATCTTGCTAAATGAATGACTGAAGCTGATGGTTCAGGACTAAGTTTGTGAATGCTGAGGTCTGCTGGGAAAGCGTTGGCACCTCAGAGGGACTGGGCTGGGCCAGAAGCCAGTGGCGTTCCACTACACTACTTTTCAATACATTATCTTTACATTGTATTTTAAGATGTTGACACATCAAAATCAAATTACTGGACCAAGCTCAAAACTTACATTTGTATGCCAGGATTAAATGCTATTTTTTGGCTGAAAAAAATGTTCAGATTTGTCATGGCATCTCATCCAGCCTGAAATCGGCCCGAATGAATTGTGTAAATTGTTACAATCATGGATCATCCCCCTCCCCCCACTCTTGTTTTGCCTACCAAAGTGACTGAACATTTGATTCAATTCATGGCTTCAATGGTTGGGCTAGTGTAGACCAAATGACTTCTGGGTAACAAGCCCAAGATGTTGGCTCAGGCTTGCATTTCTTGCTCCTATTTTTACTTTGGGCTTCTTTATCTATATGCCATCTTTATCTCTTATTTGTTTAATGCCAATGCCTGTCTATATTATTTACACTGCACTTTCCCATCCAAGCTTGTTAGACCAAATGGAGAATATCATGTTCAGAAAGAACAATGACAAATACACACAACAACAAAAATAAACATTTAAACTCCAGCGTATTTGGATAGTACAGGGTTACTTTCCTCTGTGGCTCCCTCTAGGTTTTCACCAGTGACTTGGTCCCAAGAGACCTTCTCCTCACGCCTCCCACCCCTTCTTCCATTGTTCTATTGTTTTGTTCCCTAGTCACTGGAAGCCTGGAGGTGATTGGCGCTTTGGGCATCTCTGTGTGTGGGGTTATGGGAATTTATAATCTCTAGCTTATTTTCCCATTGAAACACTGATCTATTCCTTAGATATAGTAATGTCACCTATTTTTCATGGCCATTTCTTCCAAATTCTTTCTTTGGTCACTTATTTTGTAAAAGTCCCCCTCAGCCCCCATCAGTCTTCACTGACAACATCTCTTTGCCTGACTATGTTATTCTTTTAATGTTTATAACCTGATCTAGGTTTTGGTTGTAATGCTTTTATTAAGGACCAAAACTGACTGTCTTGGCAAGAAACTCATGTTATTAGTAAGATATGTATTTAAAACATAAATTGGGAGTTTGGGCTAGAAATGTCTGCCTTTTCTTTTTACTAGATTTGTATGCAACTGAACAATGTTAGAGAATATTCAGGCACCTTATGCTATTTGACTATACTGAAATACCTGTTGTTGGCATAGCACCTTAATGAAAAGTGGCTACTTAGTAGTTTAAAGGAGTCAGTAAGCTAGCAAAATCTAGCAATGTTTAAAGCTCGTAGTTCTTTGTATTTTAGAAATAATTTACATTTCATATTTATGAATTACTTGGTTTTGATTTTAAGAAGTTCAATGTCTAAGACATAGTTGCCTTATAGCTATTATCTCTTTATATCCTAGATTCAAAAAACAGGGGACCAAATATAAGCAATCATGACGGAGGAGGAAAGTTACATCTTAAGAATCAAAGTATTCTTATGAGTACTGTAAGTGATCACTGACTTAGAGCAGGGGGTTAGTGAGAATCAGCTAACATTAAATTAGAATGCATGTTGAAACCAAATTGTCAGCCTCAAGAAAAATATACATATCACTACTTCTGAAGAGGGAGGGGGATACAGAGCTATGAAGATGTCCATAAATGACATACTCAGAAGTCATCCTTGATGGCTTCTTTCCAGAAGGATTGCAAACACAGATCTTTCCACCATATGGCTGTGAGTACATGGGATGTGGTCTGAAAACCGTTGATTCTGGGAAGCCTGAAATCTGGGAAGGCTGGATGTAACAGTTGAGGAAGACAGAAATGTTTTTCTTTGGCTGTTGTTCCTGAAGTTACTTAAATGAGACTCATTGGCTATTGATTTGTATATATTGAGATCACAATAAAACATAATGGACCAGTTTCTCTTTCCCCATGCTCACAGAATTGGCATTTTATTTCTTGGGAGTAATAAATCACAGTCTTGGATTTGGGGAAATATTCTAGGATCTGGATGGCAGCTGATTTATTTTTAGGACAGTGATGTCAGAAAGAAAAGCATAACCTAGAGTGTGACGGCAGTGCTCACTGGGAGAATAGCGATTGCTGTTTAAAACATTAAGTGGGGTGGGTTCCCTTTTCCACTTTCGGAATGGATCTGATGCATTCCAGGAAGATGGATCAGAACCCCTCACCATTACATTCATAACATTCACATTTCCCTTTTCAGTGGCACTTACATTCTTTTGATTCTTTTCCCGTGACAACCCTATAGCTCCTCTATTTATCTTTTAATCTAATTTGCGCTGTGACACCCAGCTTTAATTTTCTCATGATTATTTTGCTTCTTTTTAAGCACCCATGGTGTGCCAAGCATTGGATAAAATCGAAAAGATACAATCCCTGCTGTCGCTGGGCTCACACATTTAAAGAGGTACGACAGGCAAAATATCCTGTGATTGGCACTATGTAGTCCTCATGCTTTACCCCCTCTCTCCCTTTTAAAGAAATTTCTTCATCTCTCTGAACAAGCCTAAGAAATTCCCTAGATCAAAGGCGTCCAAAACCAGGAGGGTTTGGAACAAGTGTCAGAGAGTAAGCAAATGACTCTAAGATCTCTGCTCCTAGTCTGCCCATGTGCTCTCTCCACTCCTGCCTCACCAGGGCAGACTCAACTCTCCCATCTCCTTCGCTGCCAGGGTGCTCCGCCACCCAGGAGCCAAAGGCGCTCTTCCTCCCTTCCTGGTACCCGCCCTCCCACCTCCCAAGCTCCAGGAGTAAAAGACCCCTTTACTAAAAGAGGCTGAAGCTAGCCGTTTTTCTAGACTCTGGTCTGTATGAGCTGACAACCTCTGAGAGCACCTCAACAAGGGGATGTCCAGGCAGGTGCAGACCCGGGTTTTGGCATTACCCCAGAGTTACCCCCATTTTTTCTCTTCTCTCCTTTCTACATATCCCGCTGGGATCTTCTTTGTCTTTTTGCCTGTAACACTGAAGCCCTCTCGTGCCCAGGGAATGCAGGGGAACGCCCGGCCATCGGACTGGGCGGCATGGCTCTATGTGTGTGTATGTGTGTGTGCTTTATGGTGTGAGTGTTCGCAGGAGTCTGTGTGTTGGGGGGGGCGGTTATAAATGATGAGTAAAGCACCCCACTCTCTCTTCCTCCTTTCTCCCCTCATTACTTCGTGGATCCCGAGGCGTAAAGCGCTCGCCCCTGTCCACCGTGATCATTGACTTGGGTGCCCCAGGCTCAGGCCAGTGGGGGAGTCCCCTTCACCTGGCTTGCACCAGCACCCGAAGCTTCAAAGTTGCGGGAAACAGTCACGGGGAGGGGGGGAGCTGAGGTTGAGGCCAGGGCGCCGGTGGCTGTCACCGGGGCAGAGGGCTGAGCGAGGGTCGGGTGGGTGGGTGTGCGCGCTAGACGAAGGAGGGGGTTGGGGGGGTAGGAGGGGTGGAAAGGGGAGGAGGCTCAAGGGGAAGAAGAGAAGGGAGGCGGGAGCAGCTACCGGGGGTGGCGAGGCGCAAGGTGGCTCCCCGCGGCCCGCGCCCCACGGCTCCCCGGGACGCACCAGACAGCCAATGGCTGCTCAGAGGTGTACAGCAGATGGCGTCCGACTGCGCCGTTCCTTCCTCCTCCTCCTCCTCGTCCTCCTCCTCTTCCTTCAGTGCTGAGGTTGCCAGACGCTGGAATGGGTGGTCTCCCGACACACACCACCATCTTTCTTGCGCTCGGGAAGCTCGGGGCTCGGCGGCTCCTAGAGGCTGCGGCGGTGACTCCGGCAAGGCGGGTGAGTGCAGCAGCGCTGCGCCCCGAGCGGGGAATGCCCAGCCGCTGGCCGGCGCGGGAGAGAGGTGACAGCGGCCCGGGCTAGTGTGTGTGTGTGGGGGGGGGGGGGTGCGCCGTGGGCGGACTTTGCTCTTTGCTCCCTGGGCAGCCTCTTTTACCCCTTCTCCCGGTCAGACTCGGGAACTTGCAAGCGGAGCTTCTCCGACGCCTCTGGCTTGGGGCTGCAGGAAGGGTGCAGGGTGCGGAGAGCCCGGGGTTGGGCCGGTGGAGATACCCCACGCAGAGACCTGGGCAGAGACCTCAGACAGTGGGACAGAGCCATAGGATTGGGGCGGCGGGAGCCGTGTTCCCCCACTTCCAGCTTGCTTTGGGGGTTATTGGTGAAGGGAACCCGGGGTCCCCCTTTCTGCGCTGGGAGCCGAGGAGCTCAGGATTGGAGGGCGGGGAGTTCTGCGGGCTTTGCAAACAGGTTGACTGAGGGTTCCCTTTCGGTAGTGCTGACTGTGAAATCTGCGCGTGGGCGTTCAGTGCCCCTGGAGGATAGCTGAGCGAGTCAAGAAGTTTCGCAGTTTCCTCTGATTTATCAGTGGAGTGTTAGGAGCCTGCAGCAACAGTTTATACTTCCATTGTCCCCGTTGGGGGCCAGGGGCGAGCTGGGGAGAATGGGACTCCTGGGTCTGCCCTGTCATCTCACAGTTTATCAAGAGAAAACTGGGAACAGAGGGTGAGAGTGAGGGACGCACGTAATTACTAAAGCATCACCCATATGTTCCTGTCACCTTTCTTTTCTAACACCTCCCGCAGCATTAAAGTTATTTGAATGAACGCAAATGAACCTCCCCTTTTTCAAGTCCGCAGAGTTTGGAGTCTAGAAGTTGGAAAACTTAGAGTGTGTGTTTGCGGAAGGGGGCTTTAAGCTCTCTCTCTTTAAATACAAGGGGAAAACCCTTCAGGGGAAGTGTGTGTGATGTACTGGTACTTTTTCTTGGAATTCTGAGTATTTCTTAAGAGCTATTACAATTTTGTTTGATTCTGTATGGTCAAGGTGGAGTTTGACTTAAGATTATAGTACTTGGGAGTGTTCTATGGAAGAGGCCAAAGTTATTTGGTGCTCTGTTCATTGCCAGGTGGTCTGCTTTAAGTGCGTTTGTGCTTTTGTAAATGACAACCTGGCTGGAGGAGCCTTGTTGGTGTTTTTCAGGAGTGCACTTGTGGGTGTCTGTCCTCATGGAAAGAGTAGGGTGCATGTCAACTAGGCTGTAGTGTGTGTGTGTGTGTATAGTTGTGCACATGTGCATCTGGAATTTCCTTTTGACAGGCAATCTTTGAATGTCAAGATGATACATTTATCTTCCAGGCAGTGTCAGGACAGTCTGGGTTTGTTGAGTAACTGGGAGGCAGTGATCTCCAGGGAAGCCTTTTTGCACTCTGGACTATACTACAGCCATTGGTTAAGGCTTCCCAAAAGCCACTTAGGATTACTAACCAAATCAAGAAGTCCTATCTAATAGTGAGTGAAAATCTCATGTATTTGTGGGTTGAATGCTATATAAAGTCCCTGTCTTGAGGCTTCACTTTGAAGCCCTGCTCTTCTTAAACCTCAATGCCATTAATACCAGTAGTCTTCTTTTAAAACTTAATGTGGCCAGTTTTCTGCTTTCTGTGGGTTGAAGAGCCAGCTGGGCAGATTCCTTGGAACTGGCTTCTTATGCCCGGGCATTTTGTTTTTTTCACCTAACTGCTGGGAGTTGAGGACTGGAAACTCTTCTTTGTGCAAATTAAAGTAAAAAAGAATTATGAGGATAATCTCCCTGATGTGTAACAACACACAGCTGTAATTGCTGACTTAAAAAGTGTGGCATAGTCTTGCACATTAGTTCTAGCATCGCTGAACACCTACAAACCATTCAGAGTTCTGAAGGTTTGAGATTAATCCGTGACAAGTACTTGAAGATGTATGGTCTAGGAAAGCACTGCCTACTGCTGATAGAGTTAGATAGTCCATTCTGAGGGTTCAGAACAAGTGGGCTTATTTTATATCTACCTTAATATTTAAATCAGTACTTGAGAAATGATCTTTACAATATTTCTTATTTCTCTGCAGCCCCCTCCCCCATTGTTTTAATCAAAGTTGTTGCTTGTTAAAGAGTTTGAAGGGCTAAGAAACAGGAAGAATGTGAGGCAGGTGGACAAAATTACTGATCATAATAACAATGCGAACACAGACTCCACTCCTTGAGTATTGATATTAATAAATCGGCAGCTAAAGGCACCTTTCTGGTCTCTGCTGACTGTGCCTTCCGAGAGAAAGAAAGTAAAGAATTAAAGAAAAATGGTACTGCTATAATGTACTTCATCAGAGAAGCTATTAAGAACCTTGTCTGCTTTGCTGCAGCTCTTGTTTTGGAAGGAATGATTCTTTTATTAATATCTGTAAAAGAAAAGTTTGTCCTTAAATAACAGACTGACAAAGCAGCGTGAAAAGGAGCTAAGTTAGTGGAAGAGGAGTGTCCAAACAAGAAAAATTCCAAAGCATATCAGCTCATTTTAATTACACTTTACAAACTGAAGCTGAAGTCATATGATTTCCTCAAAGAAAAACAACCTTGCCAAAACTGCAGTTTCACTCTTCTGCACACCTTTATAAAGATGAGGCGTGAAAGTAATAACACTACTTCAAAAGTTTGAATAGAACGATGAAGAATGGTTGACTGGTCCTATTGAATTAAGAGTCAAAATGACAAATGGTATGATATATTAAGTACACAATCAAGACAAACAGATTAAGGATTCTAAGTCGTGACAGCTGTACCACTTGGTGGAGAAAAGAACAGCACGATTACCAACATAGCTTTAGGGATGCTCTACAGACAAAGGGTAAAGGATGGGTCCTTGACTAACTAGAGGGTATTACAGTATTCACAACTATTTACATGCACTATTTCGATATGCTCTTAGATTGTTGAATGTGAACTACACATAAATGCTTCATATTTTTAAAAGAAGACACTTTTCCAGTCTATAACTATAAAAGAAGCAGCTGCATTCACTTTGAACACCAAGCAGCTTCCTAAATATAACACAGTTCCTGAATTTAGAGCTGTTAACAAGATTAATATCTAAGTGATAATTAGCACGTTAAACCTGTGAAAGTAGAAAGATTTTTAAACTCTACTTTTAATTCTAGAAATTTTGGAGATTGAGTGTGAGTGGGATCAGTGCTTTAGCAAATGTTAAGTCTGCTCTTGTTCCAGTGATAAACATCGTATTCACCCATTAAAATTTCTCTGTTAATCGGGATTATTTTGTTGATGTTTTAAACTAGTATTCTCATGGGCAGTTATTTACAGTAGCTTACAGTAGCTATTGATGAAAGCAAGTCAAAGAGGATTAGGTGCAGTTGCCTGTCAGCTTGTATGCAGCTCTTGACTGAGAAGGAAGTAGAGATCACAGTCATTGAATTCCCAGGATGATGCCTTCATTCTAAGCCTGGAGTGGACCAGTTATTACAAAATATACATACTTAGTTATTTTTTCAGTTGTAATCCACCCATGATTTATTATTAGCTTTCTGTAGCTACTAGATCAAGCAATTCATTAGTAAGGGAAAACAGAATATTTGTGAAATTCAATGACTCCCATGTCTTTTGCCAGCCTTTTGAAACCAGCCCTGGAGATGCTGCAGAATACAGTTTCTGTGCTGGTAGGAACTCAGAGTTACTTCATGGTAGAGAGTTCAGTCCAGGTCTTGGTTTGTAATCTGAACAGTTAAGTCATCCAGCATATATAAGAGCTACTGTATTTTAAGAGTGTGTGTATGCTCTGATGATAAGTAAAACCTAAGCATTTTAAAGGCATCACTATTCATGCTGGTTTTTGGTTATTAGGTATGTTTGCAATTAGTGGATTCTAAAAGTACAACTTTTTGCTGTGATGTGGGAATCTGTAGAATTTTTTGAGGTTTAAAAAAGAGAAGTTCCCATATCAGGAAAGTTTGAATATTGACCTACATGTAAGGATCTGTAAAAATGCAGAACTGTTTCCTGTGAGGAACAAAAGGCTATCATTGTGGAACTTAGGTATTTTGCAGCAAGGGACATGATGCTTGCTTTTGATTTTGCCTCTCTAGACATATTTTAATTATGAGCCTCTTGTAATTAAATATGCTGTAGCTAAAAACAGAATCCTAAGTAATGAACACACAAATGATTCTTCAATGCCTTGACTAGAGAGAAACTCTGCTGTGTTCCACTTGCCTGCATGCGGGTTGGGTGCAGATTTTTACCCTAGTGTTATGTTAGCAGACAGCTCATTACTTCTGGAAGAATCATAATGTTGAGAAAATCTCTCAGCTTCCTAGCAGTTAGGCACCATTGCCTTGTTCTTAGACTATAGTTTTGTAGTAATGTATATTTAAAAATTGTTTTCAAGCGGGTGTTTTAAAAAACATACCAAGTAGCACATATAAATGGAAGATTTTAATTATAATAAGACTAAGGCTTGCATTAATCTCTCCTTGCAGAGTTTCCTTCTGGGCTCTCCTGTATTGATTTCTGCCTTTTGTGCTTACGTTAGATATATTCAGGTGATTCAGCCAGTGTGCACTGATACGGCCTCACTGGCTATAAAAATATTGAAGTACCTCTGTACCACTTGGTAAATGGGTACTGTTCTGAGCTCCCTGAAGGCCCCATCAGTACCTCAGTCCTACAGAGCACCCCCGCCCCACTGACACCTCTTAGATCATCTCTTGTTATAGCCACTAAGAGAGCCCCCACTTGCTATGTATGACAGGGAGGCCTTGGGTCCAGCTCCAGGGCTGTTGTCAGAGCTTATTCTGATTGGTTGGTGCTTGAGCCCTAACACTTGGTAAATATTTAGATCATCCTTTGATATTTTTACTTATGACATGAATAAATGTAACCATTGGCACTATCAAGTAGCTGAATTTGAACTCTGTTTAAAATGTACATTTTAATTTTTTTATGTCTAACATTTATACTTGTTAAAAACACTTAAATATTATTATCTGCCTACATTTATAGTGCCCAGGAGCTCAAAGGTAGCTAGGTCCCTTTTAATTGAGTTGTCAAGGCATATAAAGCCACTGTACCTTCAATTTAATTTGTTTTCCCCCAAAACATAAACTAAGCATTCTAAGCCATACCGTAGGTAATGGGGGCAAAACCAGATTTCTAACCCAGCTTGTCTGCTACAGCTGTACGTTCTGCTCCACAGAGTTGTCTCAGACTACTTAATTAAAATGTATGTATGTGGGAGTAGTTCAACAGGCTTTTTTTCTTTTGGGGAAAAAGTAATTATTTTTTTCCATCTCCATGTCTAGTCCTCAGAATTAACTCAATTTATTTCATATTGACTTCTGTTCATTTTTTTGTGATTCAGAATTGTTAATAAGCTTGATTTCACCTGAATTGACCCATTCTATGAGCTGGAACGTCTTCTGGCCAATCATGGAGAGGAATGGGATGTTGTTGACTTCGCAGACTCCTTAAGGAAATTTTTTTTGGGATTTTCGTCTGGATCTCTTCTAGCTAAAAATAAAAACAGACACTGCTAGGTGGGCCTAGAAAAACACAACTCAAATTATGCTTCCTTCTTGAACAAAAAATATAGTGATAGTGCTCCGGGTCGTACATCAAATATACTCAGGCCAGCCATTAACTTCTTACCACCCACCTTCCTCTATAAGGTCTGCCCACTTTAAGTCACCCACAAGACCCACACCTGCTTAAAAAGACCCCAAATGCTGCCTTCTCCACCCCCAACCTCCAGTTATCCAGATTCTACCTATTAGTCAAGACCCAGGTTTAATTATACTTCCACTGAGCTTTCTCTGATTATGCCAATTCACAAAGCCCTCTCTCTGTCCGAGCAACTCAGGTGGTAAATTCTAATTTTAATGTTTGATTGAATCAATTTTCTTATTAGCATCTACTTGTGGTGGTCTGATAGTAAAGGATTTGAATGAGAAAGGGCATGGCTCTTTTGAGAATTCTGGAAACTGTTGGAAAGCAGGATGTGATCGAAGGTAGGGGCCTGGGTAGTAACAGACCTTTGAGCATCCCTAAGGCAAGGCTTAATAATATACTGGTAGGCAACAAGAGGGACTCGTAATTATTGATTATTTACTGCACACTGCATAAGGTGCATTAGAATCAGTATGTCTAATCTTCATGATAATGTTGCAACGTGGGTTCTATTATTTAGTATCATTTTTTCATACTAGGAAATGGAGGCTGAGGGACCTTTGGCACCTGGTGTAAGGCTAGTGCAGCTGGTAAACGCCCAAGCTAAGATTTCCATTCCAACCTGTTGGACTGCACAGCCTATTCTGCTCCTCATACACTAGACTGCCCTAGAGTCTGAAGTTCCAGTCAACAAATGTAATCTTAACCTTGGCTGGTATTTCTCCCAAATGCAAGAGCACACACATACTCAGTTACTGCAAAAGTCGCCATACACAACAGGTGACTGACAGGAAGAGTATTGCTGAATCACTTCTACCTGGAGGTGGAAGTGTCACTTGGAAATATTGGGAAAGGCTGCGTTTTGATCTGACACAGACCTTATGTGTAAAGATGGTAATGTCTTAGAATTGTAAAGAGCTCAAGACATTCATATATAAAAGCCTGAGCTTCCCGAGGAACCATTGGAAGACTCAGAAAATCCAGGCATACTTAAGAAATCCATATCATATTCCTTCTCATTAATGGCTTATCGTTACGACAGAGTTGTTCTGCCAAACATACAAAATATTGGTTCTTAAAATTAGCATAAAGAGCAGGGAAACCAGTTTTCCCATATGAGTATGGGTAGACTGCCATTAGCCTTGTTCACTCCCGTGATCAGCCTGAGCAGTCTGTTCAGGCAAGTGCCCTTGTCTGTTCTCTTTGCTTCATGTGCATCCCAACAGGAAAGTGTTCTTGGTTGCAGGGGGGCAAACTTGCTAAGAAGAGGAGGATGGTTCTTTGGTTAAGCATGTATGGACAAATCATATTTCTGAAGATCTGTTCCTTAAAAGCATTTTGCTGGGTCAGCATGAGGTTTCTTGACATGAACTTCCATGGGAATATATAATAGCCCTGTTTCCAATACCAAAGTCTCTTAATTTTTATAGAAATATAGTGTCGGAATAGGACCAGTTTCTCTCTTTGCCTCTGGTACAATCATATAAAGAAGCTCAGAAGATTCAAAGTTGTAAAGAGAGATTTTTAGTTATTCCAGGATTGAACTTTTTCACATTCAAAGATGTTGAGAAATGCCATAGGCTGTCTCAAGGAAATGTGAGTTCCCCATCTTTGAGGGTATTCAAACTGAGGATAAACAACAACACTCTGGGGTATTCTGCAGAGAGGATGTGTGCATTGGATATTAATAGCAGATTTATTAAGCATTTACTATATGCCATATATTATTCAACATATATTAATTTATGAAATCTAAAAAAGCTTGGAGTTGATTGTATTTTTTTCCTATTTTATAGATGCAGAAATGGTGAATGACTTGCTTCAGGTCAGGATCTGCACTCAGGCAGTCTGAGCTTAGGAGCAGAACTCCTCAATATAAATTGAATGCAAGCCACAAATATAATTCGCATGTGCAATCTTAAATTTTCTAGTAGCTACATTATAAAAGGAAAAAAAACGCATTGAAGTTAAGTTTAATAGTATATTTTATTTACCTAACATATCCAGAATATTATCATCTCAACATGTATCGATTATGAAAAAGTTATTTTTTTTTTTCACTTATAAGCACACCTCTGTTCAGATTAGCCATGTTTCAAGTGCTCAATGGCCGCCTGTGGTGTGGGTGGCCACCATATGGGACATGACTAGAACCCGTACTCGGAACCTTTCTACTCTGCCTCTGTCTGTTGACTGCCAGGTTTCCTTCCGAGGCATCACCCATCAGTCTTTGTGTGTGTGAGGCCATTCATGTATGTATTAATTTTGCCCTTAAATACCAGTGTGAATAATCTCTCAAAAAAACCCTTAAAACACTTCCATGACTTCTCTCAGGAATGTATTTACTTTAAAAACCTATAAAATAGGAAGATTTCTCTGTATCTCATCTGTTACAAAATGAATCCCATATGTCTTTCATTTGTGAAGATGGAGCGTATCTGGATTGCTTCCACTTTACAACTATTCATACACATTATGAAATCGCCTCGCCCTTCTCATTTCCAGGCTAAAGAACACAGTTCTTTTGTGGTTTATTATATTTGCTTGTTTTTTATTGGTTTGCTGGGGTAGCTGTGTAGGCTGATGCATAGGAAATGGGCACAGCTGAGAATCTGCTTATCTCTAGTAAGAATGAGAAGTAAAAAATAACCTTTACCTAAGAGTGAACTTAACCGTTTTTTTTCCTCACTTACACTTTGTCCATATTTCTCTGTTCTCTTTTACTCTACCCTTATTATAATTACTGTAGTCAGAAATGACATGCGGCCCACCAAAGTGATATTTCTGACCAAATTGTAGTAATTTTTTGGTAGGTTTGATTCATTTCCTGGCAGGTAGCTTTCTTCTCAGTGATCTGAAGGGCCTTTCTCAAGTCGAATTTCTGATAGTAACGGACTCTCTGGGCTGCGGCATGCTTCAGTTGAAAAAGCAGAATGTGACATGCCTTTCAGTGCGTGGAACACACAGAAAAAGTCCTGTGTCTCCTTTGTAAGTGCAACCTTTATTCAGCTATACATGATAACGTGAAACATTTTAATAATTCCAAGTCTCTTTGGGGGGCATATTACATGGGTAGTTTAAATCTGACTTCAGTTGCTTATTAAAAGAAAAATATTAAGAACAAGGCTTCAGTTGGAAAGAAAGAAAAATTCTAAACTTCATAGGGAAGAATTTCCTTGTGGAGACAGACTCTAAGGATGTGCCATCTAATATTATGTGCATGAATATTAGATATTTCATTTGGATTATAGAGTTGATGGAATTAAAACATAATGCTTGTGGACATAATATATCCCCAGTGTGGCACATCTTTCAGATTTTTTTTAATAACTAAATAGTTTTCACAAAGCAAGACAAACCAATGGAAAGTGCAAGATGCATTTGTTTGTGAGCTCTATGAATAAAGTCAAAGATTATTTATTGAGTACCTTCTGTGTCCATGGCACAGAGTATAAAAGTAAGTATAGGACACCAGCCCTAATTTCCAGGAATTTGCAGTCTAACTGGGGAGATGTGACATGTACATTCTCTGCCCTTAGCAACGCCAAATTACCTTACTTATATATGTTTAGCTGTCTTACTAAGAATGAGTTCCATAAAAGCAGAGAATGCATCTTACTCATATTTGGATCTTTTGCACCTTGCAGAGAATAACTATGCAATAGGTATGTGTTAGAGTAAGTGGAAGTGGTACATTAATTTTGTTTATACACATAAATTTAAAAATAGCCATAACACCATATTTATAATGGAACTACCTACATAAAAATCTCATTTTAAATAATGAAGATGAATAACGTCTAGTCCCAATTTTTTTGCTACTGCGCTCAATCCTCTGCTGACTCCAGTTGGTGACTTCTGACAGATCAGCTGCAGTTGAAAAAGATGGTGTTAACCTGAAGGAAATGTGGACCTCTTTTCTTAGAACACCAGCATCATGGTAGGATTTAACCTCAATCATAGACTCCTTCAGTGTAGAAAATATAATAATAATTCTATTTTGTTCTGAGGATGAAGAAACTTGACAGTTTAATCACATTAAATCTTGGAAATGTGGATGTGAGAGGTGGGGAGTGGGGTGGGATAAAAAATTATGTTTACGTATGCCTGTATAAGGTTTTCAATGACTACTGAAGAATGTAGGGGTATAAAAGACCCCAAATCAACAAAAAAATCATGAGTAAGAAGAACAAAGCAGGAGGTATCACACTTCCTGATTTCAAGCTGTACTATAAAGCTATAGTCATCAAAACAATATGGTAGTGGCATAAAAACAGACAAATAGAGCAATGAAACAGAATCACAAATCAAGAAATAAACCTAAGCATGTACAATCAACTAATACTTGACAAAGGAGCCAGGAATACTCAATGCAGAAAAGATAGTCTCTTCAATAAATGGTGCTGGGACAATTGGATTTTCATGTGTAAAAGGCAAAGCTGGATTCATAACCACCACTCAAAAAAAAAAAAAATCAAATTGGATTAAGGACGTACATGTAAGACCCCAAATCATGAAACTCCTAGGAAATAAGGCTGCTTGACATGAGTCTTGGTAATGATTTTTTGGATATGACATCTAAAGCACAAGCAACAAAATAAAAAATGAACAAGTGGGACTACATTAAGTTAAAAAGCTTCTGCACATCAAAAGAAACCATCAACAGAGTGAAAAGACAACCTATGGAATGGGAAGAAATATTTGCAAACCATACATCTGATAAGGGTTGATATCTAAAATATATAAAGAACTCATATAACCCAGAAGTAAGAAAACAAAAAAAAAAAACCCAAAATGGGCAAATGACCTGAATAGGCATCTCTCCTAAGGAGATATACAAAAGGCCAACAGGTACATGAAGGATGCTCAACATCACTAGTCATTAGAAAAATGCATATTAAGACCACAGTGAGAAGTATTCTAAACTACTCAGCCATCAAAAAAAAAAGAAATCTTACCATTTGCAATGACGTGGATAGAACTAGAGGGTGTTATGCTAAGTGAAGTAATTCAATCGGAGAAAGACAATTATATGATCTCGCTGATATGTGGAATTTAAGAAACAAAACAGAGGATCATAGGGGAAGAGAGGGAAAAATAAAACAAGACAAAATCAGAAAGGGAGACAAACCATAAGAGACTCTTAAGCATTGGAAACAAACTGAGGGTTGCTATGGGGGGATAGGGTAATTGGGTGATGGACATTAAGGAGGGCGCGTGATGTAATGAGCACTGGGTGTTATATAAGACTGATGAATCACTGACCCCTACCTCTGAAGCCAGTAATACATTATATGTTAATTAAATTTAAATAAAAATAAATAAATTTAAAAAAACAAACAAAATAAGTTAGGATGGCATAAATGTGGCTGTTAAAGCCATGTTTTAAAATACTACTTAATTATATAGGATCGTGGCGGTAAATGTATTGTAAGTGTTAAAGGCATAATGTTTAACATTATGTGCCATCATACAACTTTGTAAAAATCTATATATACTTATAAATATATTTGAAAGAACCACACAATTTTAATAGCGATTGTCTCTGGGTGATGAAGTGAAATTATGGATGCTTTTCTAAATTCTATAATGAGTGTGTTTACCATATAATCAGAAAAATAATCACTACTTTTTTAAAGAAAACAAAGTAAGGTAGTCCCCCCCGTCCCCCCGCCTTATGGGGGATATGTTCTAAGACCCCAGTGGATGCCTGAAACTGTGGATAGTAACAAACCCTATTTTTCCTATACATACATACCTATGATAAATTTTTTTTGGATTTTTTTTTCCTTTTTAAAAAATTTTTTATTTTTTTAAAATTATGTTCAGTTAGCCAACATATAGTACATCATTAATTTTTGATGTAGTGTTCAATGATTCCTTAGTTGCCTATAACACCCAGAACTCATCCCAACATGTGCCCTCCTTAATACCCATCACCTGGTTACCCCATCCCTTCATCCCCCTCCCCTCTATAATCCTCAGTTTGTTTCCCAGAGTCCAGAGTCTTTCGTGGTTTGTCTCCCTCTTTGATTTCTTCCCATTCAGTTTTCCCACCCTTCTCCTATGGTCCTCTGTGCTATTCCTTATGTTCCACATATGAATGAAACCATATGATAATTGTCTCTCTCTGCTTGACTTATTTCACTTAGCATAATGCCCTCCAGTTCATCCATGTTGATACAAATGGTAGGTATTCATCTTTTCTGATGGCTGAGTAATATTCCATTGTATATATGGACCACATCTTATGGTAAATTTTATTTACAATTTAGTCATAGTAAGAGATTAACAACAATAACTAATAATAAAGTAGAAAGATTATAATAACTGTAATAAAAGTTAAAAAAAAAAAAAACCACATTGAGATACTACCTCACTCCTGTTAGAATGGCCATCACCAAAAAGACAAGTTGTTGACATGGATGTGGGGTAAAGGGAATCCTTGTGCCCTGCTGGTGAGATTGAAAATTGGTACAGCTGCTATGGAAAACAGTATGGAGGATTCTCAGAAAATAAAAAATAGAACTGTAGGATCCAGCAATTCCACTTCTGGGAATATATCCAAAGAAAATGTAAACACTAACTCAAAAAGATACCTGTACCCCCCTCCCCATTATTTCTAATAGCTAAGACATAGAAACAATCTAAGTGTCCGTTGATGGATGAATGGATAAAGGAATTGTGGTATATACACACACAGTGGAATTTTATTCAGCCATAGAAAAACAAGGAAATCCTACTGTTTGAGACAACATGGATGGACCTAGAAGGTGTTATGCTAAGTGAAATAAATCAGACAGAGAAAGACAAATACTGTATGATCTTACTTACATGTGGAGTCTAAAAACAAAAGAAAATAAAGCTCTTAGAAGAAGAGATCAGACTTATGGTTACCAGAGGTGGAGGGTGGGGTGAAGAGAAACTGATGGAAGATGGTCAGAAGGTACACAATTCAAGCTAGAAGACAAACAAGTCCTAGAGATGTAATGTGCCATATGATGATGATAGTTGAGACTGCCAGAGGATATATAGGAAAGTTGTTAAGAGAGGAGATCTGAAAAGTTCACATCATGAGGAAAACATCTTTTTCCTTTTTTTCTTTCTCTTCTTTTTTTGTATCTGTATGAGAAGACATTTGCCAGCTGAACCTATTGTGTAATCACTTCACAACAGATGTAAATAAAACCATCATGCTGTGTATCTTAGACTCATACAGGGAGGTACATTAATTATTTCCAAATAAACCTGGAAAAAAACCCAGGCCTTCAAATTCATCAGTTAGAACCATTAGTTCTTCAGCTTCTGGATATTATTTTTAAATCTGTGGTTTGCTCAAGTTGAATTCTACCATCTTTTTCTTTAAGGTCATCAATATTTTCAGACTCTATATTTCTAAGAAACTCTTTCACTCTGAAGAATAAAAAACCCCAAAGAATAATTCAGGAGCTTTTTTCAGTGTGTTGGAACTATTCTTGAAGGAGATAGATGCCCAAAGAGATGAACAGAGGATTTGTCTTCCGGCCATCTGGCTGATTAGGAGCTCCAAGGTGCTCTTCTGCTACGAAGCCCTCAAGTACAGAATATGATGGTCCCAGAGTGGCCAGGAGCTGTAGGGTAGGGTTGGGGTTGGATGATGGCAGCAGGGCACAGGGGTTGGGGACAGGGGTGGGTCTAGGCTCTTCTGAACTCTAGAAGTGTATGCAAGTTTTAGTGATCAGAACACATAGACAGAGGATAAAGTGATTTAGATTTCTTCAGATTGAATACCAGACCAACAAGTAACAAAGCTCCAAAGAGGCTTTTTTTTATTTTATGGAGAGTTTCGGCATTGTATGTAATAGCTCAGTCTTTTTTTTTTTTTTTTTAAAATCTAGAAAATCATCAGAATCATTTGGAAATACTATATATGGAATGAATATATATAATTTACTTTTCATTTTGTTTCATCACATTATTAATTTATTCAACAATTTTTTCTTGAGTATATACCATGTGCCAGGCTCTTGCAAAACAGTGAACAAAATAGACAAGGTCCCTGCCCTCATAGGATTTCTGGTTTAGACCTGTACAGATCAATAAATATGATAGTTACTAGACACGTGTGGCTAGTGATCACTTAACATGTGGCTAGTCCAAGTTGAAATGTGCTTTAAGTATAAAATGCATACTGGATTTCAAACAGTATGAAAAACGAAAGTTAAATACTGCAATTTTTTTATATTGATTACATGTTGCAATGGTAATAGTTTGGATATATTGGGGAAATAAAATATGTTAAAAAAAAAGGAATATAGTGCTAAATAATACCAGGATGACCATTTAGTATTTGTGAACAAAAAGGAATCAGCTAAAAATTAGCAAGGCTATATATAACCTACACAGGTGGATCCCCCTTTGAATATCCCATAAAGGGCATAGAACATGCTGCACTGTTAGTTTGGCTCTTTGAACTGCTTGCAGAAAAATTGATATAAACTGGGCATCAGATCACCGGAAAACATTTCTTTAGCATTTTACATGCCAGGGCTTTAATATACTTTGATAGATTAAAAGAGTTCTTCCTATACTCAAGAATTGGCCATCCTTAAGGAATTTTCATGGAGTTCATGTGGAGGTCATGTGGAGGTAGGAGGAAAAAAAAAGGAAGGATGCTTCAAAGATTAAAAAAATGCTTCTGTGCAATTTTATAGATTAGTAGATTCAGCATGGGAAGGAAAAATTGGAATCTCTGTCAACCTATTTGTTTTTTCATATAGTTTTCTCAACATTATTTCTTATTCTGAGTCGTATATGCTAGTCTCTAAGACTGATTATTTATCTTTTCTTTAATATAAAATCTTACTTTATATAGGCTTTTGAAATCAGTGGCTTAAGAAACCTCTTCAAGATTCATTAAAAACAACAAAACCAACAATACACTGTCCCGCAGCCTGGCAGTGTGGGCAGAATGGCTTATCCCTGGTTTACTGGTCTGCATAGTACTTGATCGCATTCTCCAACTCTGTGTTTTGAAAACTTGTGATGCTCACAGTTTAAATAAAGTGAGACTCAAATCCTTATAATCTAAGGTAAACAGTTTTGTCCTGGTGTGTGGCGGTGTGTGGCAGGAAAATGTACACTGGGATAGAATTATCCATTGATTTGGCAACAAGTTTGGCAAGTGTAGATGTTTGGTAAATGCCTACAAGATAAAAGCATTTAAAATAGCAAAGTAGTCAATCAGCCCCAAGAACCGAAACCTAAGGGACACTCAAAATAGTATGAAATCACTTATGCTGTGAAGGCTTAGGAAGTGAGCGTAGTATGATGGAAATTTGGTAGGGCACGCGTGTGAGCATGCACACACACGTGTATTACACATGCGTCCCAAAGAAAACATACACATACATGATAGGAGAGTGATAGCAAATCCAACATGAGAAATGACAGGGGAAAGAGGAGGCAAACAATTGCACTGGAAGCGAAAAAGCATTTTCACTCGTTGGAACTGGACATGTGTTCAGAAATATCATTCAGTTGAAGCCAGCAAATAAGTTGGTTTGAAGGGAGAGAGAAAAAGCCTTCAGAAAGCAAACATACTGCTGCAGAGGCTGGGCCCGTGGCAAAGGTAGGAGAAATCCATACAACCCAGTCAGATTATGCATGCTCTTGGATCTAGAGATGCATGAAGAGAGCAAAAACAAATGGGAGAGAAATGAAGCAGTGAGATGTGGTGACATTTAGTGCTGTATATAATGTACCATCACAAGTTCATCTGTAGTATATGCAAACCCAAGTGTTTCCAATTCAGTCTTTCTGAGGTTATGAATGTACTCTTGATTCCTTTCCCAGTTATCT
Organism: Leptonychotes weddellii; assembly: GCF_054177405.1. Taxonomy (NCBI): domain Eukaryota; kingdom Metazoa; phylum Chordata; class Mammalia; order Carnivora; family Phocidae; genus Leptonychotes; species Leptonychotes weddellii. The sequence continues at coordinate 84,700,908 of NC_138371.1, read as the reverse complement.
CCTTATCTCTTGCCTTCCTCATTCTACCTCCTGAAACTGGTAGAATTTGCTCACTGTCTTCACTGTGCATTTACTCTTCAAAACACCCAGCCTGGATTCTGCCTTCACTGCTCCAATTGAATAGGTTCTTGCCAAAGTTATGAATTGCTTCCTAGTTGTCAAATCCAATGGACATTTTCCAGTCCCTTTTTATTGTGACGATTAAAAGAAGAATCTTAGTATATTAGAGAAGCCAAGAATGGATTGGCAAAGTTCCCATGATCCTACCATTTTGATTCTCTGTTTTAAAGCTGCCAAAATGACTACTGAAGATTTAGACAAGCAAAATGGGTAATTTTGGACTACACATAAACTGGAAAAGATTGAAATGTGTAACATTTTGCCAAAAAGAATGACTCCAAAATAAAGTTGAAATTGGAATATGAGCCTTTGGAAATTGAGCAAGATATGGCTAAGTAAAAGGCAATTTAATTAGGATTTATTAGCAGAAAATATAACAATCCTTCACGGAAGATAACCCTGTTAACTTGACAGGGGATGAGGGGAAACGTTGCTTGATATACAGACATGTCCCTATTTCTAGAAGCCTTTGAAGCCTAAAAAAAGGAGTTAAAAGGGGCAAAATTTTAAGGAATGCATAAAGATGAACATGCATTCGGACACAGATGCCCTTATGAGCACCAAACTTACTGATTCAGAGTGTAGAGAGAATGAAGGTTGTGCTTGTAGAATATTCTGGTTGACAGCATTATCTTTGGAATCATCTTTCAAAGAACACCTCAGTCCCCTATCTAATAATTGCTGGTGAGGGGTAGGGTTTCCCCATTAAATTCTTAGATACCTATTTATAGACTCTATGTTTATTTGATATTTACCTTTTCCTCATCTTTTTTTTTTTATTTGTTCAGAAGCTGTCACTTTAAGAATGCTTGAGAGAGCGGAGAGATTGGAGGGAATAAATGTTAGGTTAGTCCTTCTAAAAGGGGAGAGATACACTAATGTCGCCATCATCATCAGGAGCAGACATTTATTAAACACCTGCCCTGGTCCTCTAAGTCAGCTGTAAGGTCAGTGAGAAATTCTGAGTGCTCAGATGCTCTGCAGGGAAATTTATCTAGAGAAAAAGAATGCATCAGCTCATTTTAAAAAAGACTCGTGCCATCAAGGCATCCCAAAAGTACCCTTTTAAATCCAACAAGTCAAGCAAAACTATGGTTAATGATATGCTTGTGTTTATCAGAGCTGGCATTATGGCATTAAGTAAAATTTATGATACATTAGAGTTTACATTAAAGTTTTATTTTTGTGCTATGTGTATACTTGAGTACACTGGATCTCATTGTATAATTTCTACATAATTATCCCATTTTGGGAACACTTATGTTAAATAGCTACTAGGGTTTGTTGCAATTTTTGTTTTGTGACATGTTGCTGAGTGTGGTGTGTGTGTGTGTGTGTGTGTGTGTATTTTCTTTTAAATGCCAAGTCCTTGATCAAGAAAGGAACCTCTAGTCATAATTTATAACATTTTTCCTTTGGGATTTATAATCAAATTTATGACCTAGTTTCTCAGGACACATTAGAGCAGAAAGAAAAGTGTCTTTATTGGCGTGTGGCATTAATATAAATATTGTTATATTGTAGCTTAATTTATTTTCTGGCTTTTCTTTTATATGAGTATTATAATTACTTTAAGGTCCCAAACCTTCTATTATATTTGGATTCTCTCTTTTATGCTGAGCACATTACTATGTATATGGTAGGAGCTAATTTAAGCATTTCTTAAGTGAATCATGTTAGAGTCAGGAAAAAATACTTGGAAACTTCATTGAACATAGGTTAATCTTGCTTTGATGATTTAGAGTTCCTTTAGGAACTTGGAGTATTCCCAGAAACACTAAGAAACTCAATTACCATTGAATGACACTATAAATTCTGTTTATTTAAGTTTTCTTGGGTTTTAGACTTATAATAAATGGGATTTTGCTATAAATAGGAATAGATATGCATGCACACGGACCCATTCAGCCTCAGCAATCCTATGGAAGAATGCAAACAGATTGGCTCTTGATGCAAATAGTGCTAATCCTATGGAGGGACAGATACCAGACCTTCTGCAAAAGGTGTGTACTCAGAGTACATGCACAGAAATTGTGGGAAAGCAAAGGAGTCTGCTTTGGATCTGGGTGAAATGTAAAGGCCAGAGGTGAAGGAGTGGATTGGCAAGGGCTGCAGACTCTGCTCACCACAGATAAGGATTGTGTGTGTGTGTGTCTTTCTGTTTCTCTTTCTGCCCCCACCACACCCCAGCTAAACCTGACCTTCTCTTTGCAGGGTGGGAAGATTCTCGTTTGCCCCAAGGCTCACCACTCTTTCATGTCTGACTTTGACTTGCTTTTCATTTTCACTATATGTCAAGGACTCTTCTCCAGTTTATTCCTTAGAATAGTAAGAATCACTTACCAAGGTTTCCTGTAAGATTCTCTTTCAAATACTTAATTTTTGAATAAGTATTTAAACATATGTTTTAAATTCCTTATCCAAATCTGATCTCTTTGGACCAGGGCCAAAGAGGTCCATTTTTTTCCACCCATAATTAAAGTAGAAATTATTAGAAGGGGTGGGTGATACCCATAGTGAAGATAAACTGCTGATGCTAGCAGTGCATATAAAGGATGTGAAAGTCATGAGTAAAATGCTTCATGAAATGTGTGAGTGTAAAAAGCAGTCTTTTAAAATCACTGTGTGAGGGGCACCTGGGTGGCTCAGTCAGTTAAGCGTCCAACTCTTCCGACTCTTGATTTCAACTCAGGTCATAATCTCAGGGTTGTGGGAACCAGCCCTGCTTCTGGTTCCCTGCTCAGTGGGGAGTCTGCTTGGGATTCTCTCTCCCTCTCCCTCTGCCCTTATCCCCCTGCTCCTGTGTGTGTGCAAGTGCTCTCTCTTTCTCTCAAAAATAAATAAATAAATCTTTAAAAAAATAAAATTACTGTATGATTTCATGTTATGTGGTCTTAAATGTGCATTTGTTAATAACTTGAACTTTTACAAGTAGATATTTTCAAATTAATATATATACCCAAAAGTGTGTGTGTGTTTGTATGTAACCATTCAATTTGGTCCCAAATTATTTCGCATTTTATGGTTGAGAAAATGGAACCTTTAGGTGCCCAGCTCCCTCTGGCTAGTCTACTGTGGTCCATCACCACTTCCCACGCCTGGTGGAAACCACAGGCAGTCCCGGCCTGCCACTCCAGTTCACTGGCTTTCTGCCAGACCACACTCCTGTCTCTTTGTTTTCGGTTACCCTGCCCTAGCCTTGCCGGTCCTTGTACCTATGCTCTGTTTCCTCTCTCCCTTTTCTTCTAGTATATGCATTCATAGTGCCATTGGCCTTTCATTCAAAACGTAGTCAGTTCTGTTGAAATGCAACATATACATTTAGAAAGATCACCAAGCTGCGCAGAATGGCACAGTGAAAACCATAGGGCTTATGGGAAAATGCAGTTGAAGCACAAAATTTAAAAACTTCCTCAGTGACACATAAAAAAGACCAGAAACTAATACAAAATGGTAGTACACTTTTGCACATGTGAAATCATTGAGAAATGCATAAAGACATCAATAAATACAGTGTTTTCCCTTGAGAAAGATCTGGTGTTTACTTGTGGACGTGGGCTTCGGAAAGGGTGCTGCTTGTGAGCTGTGGAGAGGTGGAAGGGAGGCCGTCTGAAATCCTTTAGAAAGTTGTACCACCAGATGGGCGTGGCCCAAGGTGAACTGAGGTCCCTGGAAGAGGTTTGTGCTTCTGTTCGGTTTGTGTATTCCTACCTGGCTCTGTTCCGCTGGGTGCAGATGTGTGCGTGTCCATCTGGAGTTCCTCACAGATGAAATCGCTGCATAAGCAAACACAAAATCACGTTATGTTCAAAGTGTTCTCTAATATATCAACTTCACAGTTTCAAAACAGGTATTAGCAGAGCTGAGTGTATGCTTTGTAAACTTACATGTATTTGTGTGATTTTCCATGATTGCGCATATTTTCCCATTCGACCAGACACCATAAAGGCAGGGCTGTATTTGTTTTTGGTCATCTTTGTGGCTTCACCATCTGGCATATTGTCTGCTTAGTGGTAGGCACTTGACAAATAAATGGATCTCTCTGTCCTGTTTCCCTTCATGTTCTATTTTTCTCAGGACTCTTATTTCTGCTAGATACCCTATGAGTGAAAGGTTTATGGCTGATTATGGGTTTGATGTGTGTGTGTGTGTGTGTGTTTATCTAGAGAGCTAACCATTTATGATGGTTTCTTCATTAATTATCCACATGGTCCCTGTATCAGGCAGAACTGAGGTAGGAAAACAGAACTTATGTCAACTTGTTTGATGGAGGGAACTTAAAATGGGTATTCATTCAAAAGGTATTTTTCAGAGGTAAAAAAATAACCTAAGTGTCTGTTGATGGATGATTGGGTAAAGAAATTGTATATATACATGCATACACAATGGAATATTATTTAGTCTTTTTTTTTTTTTTAAGATTTTTATTTATTTATTTGACCGAGAGAAACACAGCGAGAGAGGGAACACAAGCAGGGGGAGCGGGAGAGGGAGAAGCAGGCTTCCAGCTGAGCAGGGAGCCCGATGCAGGGCTCGATCCCAGGACCCTGGGATCATGACCTGAGCCGAAGGCAGACGCTTAACAACTGAGCCACCCAGGTGCCCCGGAATATTATTTAGTCTTAACACAAAGGAGATTCTGTCATTTGCAACAACATGGATGAACCTGGAAGATATTATGTTAAGTGAAAATAAGCCAGACACAGAAAGAAAAAAGATTGGATGATCTCACTTATATGTGGAATCTAAAAAAGTCAAATATAGAGAAGCAGAGAGTAGAATGGTGGTTACCAGGGGTGGGGGAGATGGGGAGAAGCTGGCCAAAGATACAAAATTGCTGTTATATACAGTGAATAACTCTAGACATCTAATGTACAGCATGATGACTATAGTTAATAATGCTGTACTGAATACTGGAAATTTGCTAAGGGAGTAGATTTCAGGTGCTCTCATCACACACAAAGTAACCGAGGACAAGATACACCAATTAGCTTGATTACAGTAATCATTTCACTGTGTAGATGTATATCAAATTATCATGTTGTATACCTTAAATATGTATAATTTTTATTTAAAAAGAAAAACCAAAGGGCATGGTAAGGCAGTTAGGGGTTGACTATAGCAGGAAGCTGCTGCCCACCCTGGACTGGTGAGACCAATGAAGGAGGCAGTCATACCAGAGCTGAAGGCCAGCGCTACCCAGAGGGACCTAGCACCACAAAATGGGAGTCACAGCCATTGATGAATTCATTCGTGCTGTCTAAGCAGAGAGAGAGAGAGAGAGAGAGAGGGAGAGAGGCTAAAAAACACCCAGTTTCTCCTGTCCTTGCATCCCAAATCTCCGGCCAGTGCTTCCCAATTTAAGAACTTCACTAGAAGCCAGTTGGTGAGGGAGTTTGGGAGTGTGGGTTGCAGGAATGAGCTCCCTATCCAACAGGGCAGAGCAGGGGGAAGGAGAGTGCAATGGGGCAAAATATTGGTGCAGCTCCACCGTTTCATTGCATCCTTTTCAACAAATGAAGGGACCAATGGTATCAGTGCTGCCTTATGAGTCATTTTGTGACATTCTTCTTCATCAATTTGTAAGAGAAATACACAACAGTTAGGACTTCAGTTTCCTTATGAAAAAACGTACTGGTTAATGGAATATTTATCATTACAAGTGTGTTTCACATAGATCTAGCTAACCAGAGGGATGCAATATGCGTCATGATGAAACTTTTTTCCTAATGAGTCGTGATGCAAAATATTTTAAAAAAGGGAAGTCTCTCTCTAGCTTTAGGTCATAGGAGCAGTGCAGTGCTTCCCACCTTTACCCTGTCTTATTTTCCTTGTAGTTATAAGCAATATTGTCCCCCAGAAATTATATTCCCACCTGAATATTATTCTCCAGAGCAAAACAAAAGTAATCAAAATGGAGCTTTTACAGATAATGATTGTGAGCAGACTATCCTGGAGACTGAGAACATTCTTTCTATTTGGGTTGCCTTTTTATTTGGTTCCTTCCTTGTATCATTTAGCATGACAATGCTATATACTGCAGAAATGGTGAGGCACAGATTGTTATTGTTTTTTTGGAAAGATATTAAAGGGCTCAGGTCAGTGAAAAGACTATACAGTACTTCTCTGTAGACTCCATTCTTTTTTTTTTTTTTTTTATAAAATATAAGAGAGAAACTTTAAGGGCACAAATGAAAAACTTTTAAAACCATTGACTAATTCCCCCTTACAAGGAGGAAGCATTAGTAAAATAAAAAATGCAATTTAATTTTGATAAATGTATCTTAAATTAAAAAAACTATTTCTATGCATTCTGTAGTTCTATTCAGAACTAACATTTAGCTTTGAATTTCAAAGGCATTATACACGAGATACTTTTTTATTTTGAGTCTATAAAATTGTGGTCATGGTGAAATATTTGTTATCCTTTCCTCTGTTAGTAGCGCGGCAAAGTGTAATTTACAAGGCAAGTTACACTGGCATCCACTGGCTCTGTAAACGGGGATAAGTTATCATACTAGCTACAGTATTTTAAGCCCCTTACTTAAGAGTGCAAATAAGTAAATTTCTTAGTTATGGGCTGCCTTCACCATATCTATTTTTTTTTCTCATTCAATTCAAGATATTCCTCTCACCTTTCTTCCCTGGCTGGAACCTGTTGTGGGAGGTGTATCTAGCTCCTGGGGGTCTGCCATGGTCCAAGCTGACATTCTCTGGGATGTAAACCCTTGACATTGGGCATTGTCCAGCCTTCCTCATACTGGCTTCTACAGAATATCCCAGTTCCCACCTGCGCTCCCTTCAGCCTGTCCATCCTGCCCTCTCCACAGTGTCCTCTATCACTGGGGGAGGCCCTTCTGGTCTGCTCTCTTGCCCTGCATGTTGCAAGCTTGTCCCTCTTGGTGATGAGGGTAATGTTTGCCTGCTCCTCACATCATGCAGTGAGCTTGGTGAGGTGGTTTACCCAGTATTTTGGGCCACAGGAGTGCGGGGACAGTAAGACGTGGGTGGTAGAGGGCCGCATACCATTCCCCAAGGCTCCAGGAGGGAAGGAGGACATGACTCTGGGGGGTTTGATTGTTCCCCACTGCCCCCCCTTCTTAGAAACCCAAACTATATTTAACTCTTCTGTTTCCCTTTGAATGTTTCTGCTCTTTTAAAAACATTTTTACAAGGCCAATTTTTAAGCTGAAAAGTTAAGAATTTGAGCTTTTTGTTTCCTGATTCTCTTACACACATGCCCTTTAGGCAATGAATAATTCAGTAGAGGTCCTTGTGGTGAAAGGCCTAAGGTCCCAGTGAAGAAGTTCAGTCAAGCTGGGGTGAGGTAGCCTCAGACAACACCCAATAAGCTTTCTTAAAGCCTGTTACGTAACTCTTGGGGGCCTGTTTCCTCACCTGTAAAAGAGGGATTCTACTGCCCAGTGTAGATGGCTGTCATAAAGATGAGATGTGATAGATTAGGTCGGCTGCCATAGTCACTGACTAGTCAAAAATGTTAGTTCTTTCTCTTCCGCTTCTCCTCTTCCCCCCGTAGTTTAGAGACAGAGAGAGGTTTAACTGAGGTAGTTATACAATATCAAATAAAATCAGAAAGTGGGCTCAAGGCTGTAATTCCAAGTGTTACTCCTGTAACTGGTGAGGGGAAGCCTAGAAAAAGTCCTGTATTATTACAGAAGCAGTACATGTGTGCTGTAGGAAATTAGGCACCACTGGCGAGCAAAGCCAAGAAAAAAGTCACCATATTCCTGCATGCAGAGATTACTACTTTTAACAGTTTAACGTATATTCACTTTGATCTCTCTGGTTCTCTCTGTATACATATATATGCATATATAAATTTATAACATAATTTTCATCTCATTTAGAGCCAAAGAATGTTCTCTTTTTCCTTGTCCCCGAAATGTCAGTCACTGCTGGTTATCCCAATAAGCATCCAAAAGAGGGGTGCAGATCGCCTGTGTTTGTTCTGTCTCTTACATCTTATTTAAGTAAGAGTGGTGTAATTTTTACTGTCATTGACTTGTTGAGACCTGTCCAGTTGTCCTGTGAAACGTCCTATCTTCTGGGTTTGTCGTACTTCTTCTTCAAGGTGTTTAGCTTGTTCGAACACACTGTTGTTTGTTAACCAGACATTTCGTCTAAAACGTTTTCACTGTAATTTAACTTTGCTTCATCATTGATGCTATAGATTGTGTCATATCAGAATACAAAACCTTAGTGGTGCTGAAATTAATGGTTGTGTTAAGGGTGATAGCTCTCTGATACTTCTATTGTTCAGTTAAATATTTCCTGTTCTGTCTAGTAAGCAGTGTGTATGGGGTTATTTTGGCATTATATGAATGTCTAATTCCTCATCTACCATTCACCTTATGGTTTTAGCACCACTTATAATGAATAACGGTATTTTAATTCAAAAGAAATGACTCAGTATATTACAGAGATGGAAATTGGCATGGAGGATTTTTAAAAAAGTAGCTGTATCAGCTTTTCCCTGTTCAAGTTAGGAAGGAGGCCAGATCTTAGTAGTCGTTGGCAAAGACATATCTTTTTGGCCAAGACACACAGGATTACCAGAAATATCAAGCAATGAGACTAAAATTCAGAAGAAAGCGTAGGGTGACTTTAACCAAGAATGATTTTGAATTTATGCTTGGGATGAGTATAAAGGGAGGGTGAAAGTTTAAAAAATGATGGAATTTGTAATCCAATGTTATTCAAAAAAAGTTAAGGCACTTTAAAAAATGATATCTAAGACACTTCAAAAATTGAAGTTGAATGACTCTTTTTTTCAAGCGAAGTCTCGAGTTGGAATACTTTTTCCTTTTTATCAGTATAGTATATTTTGATGAAGAACCAAGATTTTATGAGCTCTGACAATTTCTTCATAAGCCCTCTTTTTTTCTGCTCTCCAGATGTGAATTATTCTTTTCTGTTTGCCAGGAGTAAATTACCCTGTGCTCTGGTACACTGACTACTTCTAAGGCTGCTAGGAGGATTAGATAGTATTGGATTCTTCAGGGGCTTCAAGATCTAGTTTTTAGAAACAGGCTGCTTTGGAAAATGTTCCCAGAGTGTAAGTTTGGAAGAGGGACCAACTTTGCTAGTCTATTTGTCCCCTTGGGTGACAAGGTTCAAAGTCCTTTGAAGACTTGAAACAGAATTTGAAGTTTTCTTTAGGAAATATAGAGATTGGTGGTTTTAAGAGATATGGTAGATTATATTGTACTATTACCTTCTTATTAATTGTATTATTAGAAACATATTGCTGTCCGTTGCTCAGGTGCCAACTAGATGCTTGGCCATGTGACATGCTTCGGCCAATGAAATGTGAGAGTAAATTATAAGTGCTATTTCCAAACAAAAGTTTTAGGAATCATGGTGTGGTTCTACCAATGCTCTTTTCTTCCTCTGCCCTGAGACTGGCATGCCCCAGGTAGTAGCTGCTCTTCCTTTTTTTTTTTTTTTAAGATTTTATTTATTTTGAGAGAGAGTGAGCAAGAGAGAGAGAGAACAAGCCAGGGGGAGAGAGAGGCAGAGGGAGAAGCAGGCTCTCCGCTGAGCAGGGAGCCTGACATGGGGCTCGATCCCAGGACCCTGGGATCATGACCTGAGCTGAAGGCAGACATTTCACTGACTGAGCCACCCAGGCGCCCCAGTAGCTGCTCTTTCAACCTGGCTCTTAGATCTGTGATGAATGCATAGCATATTCGAGAAACGAACCTTGTTTGTGGTTGGATGCCATTTTGGTTTGTTTCTTATTGCAGCATCACTTAGCCTAAACTGACTGCCACAGAGGAGACATGAGATGTGTGAATATAACAGAGGACTTACTGATACCAGCTAGAGGGTATGGATGAGAATTTTAGTCCGTGATCCTCTGCATGCCTGTCTTGAAGGCATCTGTATTTTCTTTTCAGCTCTGTGATTCAATAAAGTAAGCTGCCAAACTAGAACGGGGTTAAAGTGCCCATGGGGAGATACGTTAAGCTACTAAAGTCGTGCATAACACCACAAATCACAACTGCTTGCAAGAATGAGAAAGAACTTTCTCCGATTGGAGCATTAGTCTTCTTTGAGGTTAGCACTAGTGATTTGTTGGAACAATTAACTGAAAGTGAGCTGGAACTTTTTAATTATTTTTCCTTCAGATATGCTATTTGAGATAGTTATTTGAATTGCAGTGTCACATTGTGAAATAACACAATCTGTTGCTTTTATAGGCACACAAATTAATTTTCAACTGAGGTATAAATGTCAGCTGATGTATGTCCTACTCAGCTTAGGAAAAAAAATTCCTTTATATTTGATTTTTTTTTAAGGAGAAAACATGCTCAGAATAAAGTGTGAGGGCTATGCATTCAGAGGAAAAACCATTCTCTCCTCAATGGAAATTAATTTCTCAGAACTGAAGCAGGATAAATACTCCTGCTGAAGTGTGTGCCTTAATTACAAACCTCAGGGATCTTAAGTTTTATGGCTCAGCTTAAGCATCCAAACCTGTGCAGCATGCCTTAAGTTAGCCAAGCTACCTACTAGGTGGTTATAAATCATGATTTTGCATAAGGAGAATCACATACAAATTAAGAATTAGAGACACATCACTTCACCTCACCTGACTGAATGAAGTTGGTGTTCAAAAGGGTGTTCTTCTCAGCAGATAATTTTGCTATGTATTGGAAATTTTCAGATATAGGTAATTCAGGGAATCAGGAAACAGAGATGAGGGTCTGCAATTCATAACTGAAATTTATACTTCAGATTAACTTCATTAGTATGCAGCTGATTAGGAAGTATGTATTTATTAAATGAAATGACCTCTAGATTTGCATTTTCAGGACAAAATTAGGTTCTTGGAGGTGTAAGGATATTGAAAATCACTATTTAAAGGGATATTGTTGCCAAGATTTAATAATTAAAAGTATAGCAATTTGGTTTTTAAAGTTTTTATAGTTTTTAAAGTTGCTTCGAGGCCATTTCCTTCTACACTTCAGTCCTCAGCAAAAAGTGATCCTTTTGACATGAAAAAGGTGAATACACATTTCCCAATCTTAAAGAATTGATAATCGCTACTTACTGTTAATTTGAATGACTAAGTTTAGTTCACTAAACACCTCCTGAGTGTTGGTCACTATGCTAAATTGGTGATACAGAGATGAAGAGATTTGCTCCCTACCCTCATAAGGCTTACAACCTAGGAAAGAAGACAGACACATAAAAAAGAAGCAATGTGTAGCTTGATACATGGCATGATGGGAATATTGTAGAAGAGAGAGAAATTCCATTATGGGGAAATAGGGAAAGATGAACAAAACATTTTGAAAATGTGTTATTTTCAAAATTGACTTCTCAATCTAGACAGCAGTGGAGTTAAGATGGACAATATATAAAAAGTGTCTGGGGGATAGTTTAGAGAATAATGAATATATAACTATTCCTAGTTTTTACAGCTTGTGACATTGTATAAGCAAAGGATTCTTTAGTTTCAAGAGACAGAAAGAATGGAGCCCTGTGCAGAGGTATCCTATGCTCTTTTATCTCCTAAACCTATCTAGAGATCTTTCATGGTCTAGGGAAGGGAAGGGGCTTTGTTCTCAGGACCTACCAAATTCTTAGCTCAGGGGTGTTTCTTATCTAGCTCTCTGTTGCTCTCTAGTGCCCAAGAAGCTGTGTGTGTGTGTGTGTGTGTGTGTTAAAATGCCTCCCCCACCTCACTTTGGATAAATTAGGTTTCCCCACAGGTAATAAACCCCATTGATTAGATGGAGGAAAGCATAGATAATATAAAAAAATGTGAAGGAAAATAAAACCTATTTAATATCTCAAAATATTAAAATAATATCTGGTTACTTTTATTGAACTAGATATTGTTACAATATCCAGGTTTCAGTTCTATAACAAATTATATTTGTTCATGAAAGTTAAAATAAAATTCTGCCTTCTTTATGAAGCTTTTGCCAATAATTTGTCACAGCTATCTCCACTTTTATTTGAAATTTCTGTAACATTTACAATTTCTGTATGTAATGGAGCTGTCAATTCTGAATTGCCTTGTATCTCATCTCCTGTTGTCTATGTTAAAACATTTTCTCCCTAAAAAGATGAAAGTCCTTGGAGATTCCAAGGACTGTAATTTACATTATCTCCACCGAGATAGTTGTAAACATGCAACATAGGGCTTCTAGGTTCCCACTGCATATTGGCATCCATCTACATCCAGATCTACCCATACATCTTCCAAAGAAAGAATACAGATCAACAAAGAGCAAATAAAACCACAGCATAACTACAAGACCTAGGATACTACAGACTTCAACTTACCTCAAGTTAAAGAAACACCCAAGTCTAGCAGAGGAAAATCAGAAGAGAGGAGAAGGGAAACGGGAGGGTTGATGGAAACATGGAAAATATTCACTAGCTGGAGGGCAAGTACCACTTACACTGGGGACTTTAGGGGGAGGCCTAAGACTTGGCAGGTCAGAGTGATGACTGGTGGGGACTTAAAAGGAAATAATTTTAATATATATGGGAAGAGAGATGGCTTTCTCAGGGAGGCTTTACATCTAATGGATAAGGGGGTGACTTGACATGGGACTAGTCATTGGAGACTTGGTAGTAATGCGAAAGAAAGAAGAAAGGGAAAAATTTAAGGGCCCTAAAGAAACAAAATCACAAAATCAGAAGATCTGGTTACTTCTAGCCACCATCCCCCCAGAAAAGTGCACCTCTTCATGCCGATAGACAGTGCTCTTGGACAAAGAAACCTGGTAAGGTCACAGTTATGCAACCATCTCCACAAGCTAGTTGTTTTAACTGCATCAAAACAGCAGGTTTATTCTTTTTCATTTTTTTTAATATAACAACTTTCTTGAGGTGCAATTCATATACCACACGATTCACCCATTTAAAATGTACAATTTGGTGGTTTTCGTATGTTCACAGAGCTGTGTAACCATTACCACAATACATTTTAGAACACTGTCATTACCCCAAAGAGAAGCCCCCTTCCCATTAACAGTCAGCATCCCAGTTTCTTCCAAGTCCTCTCCTTCCTGACCCTTGACAACCCTAATTTATGTTATTCTCTATTGGTTTTCCTATTCTGGAAGTTTCATATAGATGGAAACATACAGTATATGGTCTGTTGTGACTAGTGTCTCTCACTTAGCATAATGTTTTCAAGGTTCACCCATGTTCATCCGTATCTGTCAGTATTCCTTTCCTTTTATTATCTAGTAATATCTAATTGGATGAACATACAACATTTTACTCATCAGTTAATGTCCATTTAGGTGTTTCTACTTTTTAGCTATTGTGAGTACTATTGCTGTGAACATTCCCGTACAAGTCTTTGGGACTGTTTTAATTTCTCTTGGATATACCTAGGAGTGGTATTGCTGGACCATAGGATAACTGTATGTTTAACTTTATGAACTGCTAGACTGTTTTTCAAAGCACCATTTTGCATTTCCACCGGCAGTGCCTCAGGGTTTTAACTTGCCATATTCTTGCCAACCTTTGTTATTATCTCTTTTTAATCCAAATGGGTATGAAGTGGTATCTCATGTTTTGGATTTTCATTTTCCTGATAACTAATGATGCTGAGCATCTTTCCATGTCATAATCAAGGGTTAGGAATACTTTCATCCTCCAATATGCTAACTTACTTGAATGTAAATAAAAAAAGAAACTAAAAAAAAAAAAGAATTCTTTCATCATCCCTCAAAAATTCTTCTGCGAGGAACCCTAAATGCCTATCACTACGTGAAAGAAGCCAAGCTGTAAGGGCTGCTAGATTCTGTATGATTCCAAGCCTATGACATTCTGGAAAAGGCAAAACTATGGAGATGGCAAAAGATCATTGGTTGGGAGGGTAAAGAGTTGAATAGGCAGAGCACAGAGGATTTTTAGGGCAGTGAAAATTATTGTATATAATACTCTAGTGGTGGATACATGCCATCATACATTTGTCAAAGCCCATAGGGTATACAACACCAAGGGTGAACTCGAATATAAACTCTGGACTTTGAGTGATAATGACATGTCAATGTAGATTCATCCATCATAACAAATGTATTCCTCTGGTGTGGGATATTGATAATGAGGAGGTTGTACATGTGTAGAGGCAAGGAGTACATGGGAAAAAAAAGTCTTTGTACTTCCCTCTCAAATTGGCCACAAACCTAAAATTACTTTAAAAAAGAAAATCTATTTTAAAAAAATGTTCCTCTCTGTTAATTTTCAGTAAATCCCCATCCAAACCCAAGAAACCATTGATCTTTTTCTATTTTTATCGTTACACTGCCTCTCAGAAATTTTATATAGAATCATGCAAGCATAATCTTTTGTGTTAGGCTTCTTTCTCTTACCAGGATGTTTTTGAAATTCTTTCATGTTGTTGCATGTATCAGTAGTTAATGCCTTTTTACTCTTGAGTAGTGTTCCACCTCAGTGGTAGATCACATTTTGATTATTTTAATTTTTTTTTACTATGTTAAAGCCGTTTGAATTATTTCCAGTTTTGACTATTATGAATACTGCGACTATGAACATTGGGTGCGAGTCTTTTTTGTGTGGGCATATGTTTTCATTTCCTTAAATTAATAAATACAAATGGAATTCTTGTAGTGTATGGTAGTGTATGTTTAATTTTTTTTCTAGTTTCTTTTATTTATTTTTTTATTATGTTAATCACCATACATAACATCATTAGTTTTTGATGTAGTGTTCCATGATTCATTGTTTGCGTATAACACCCAGCGCTCCATGCAGTACATGCCCTCTTTAATACCCATCATCAGGCTAATCCATCCCCCCACCCCCCTCCCCTCTAGAACCCTCAGTTTGTTTTTCAGAGTCCATCGTCTCTCATGGTTCATCTCCCCCTCCGATTTCCCCCTCTTCATTCTTCCCCTCCTGCTATCTTCTTCTTCTTTTTTTTTTTTAACATATAATGTATTATTTGTTTCAGAGGTACAGATCTGTGATTCAACAGTATTGCACATTTCACAGCGCTCACCATAGCACATACCCTCCCCAATATCTATCACCCAG
>NC_138371.1:84662978-84685634 GCF_054177405.1 Leptonychotes weddellii | reverse complement strand
CAGTTCCATCCACGTCGTTGAAGATGGCAAGATTTCATTCCTTTTGATGGCTGCATAATAAGAAACTGCTTAACACTTTACCAATGTAGCAGTACCATTTTAGACTCATCACTAATGTGTGAGTTTTCCAGTTTCTCCACATCCTTGTCAACACTTGATAATGTCCATCGTTTTGACTTTAACCATTCTTTTGAGTTTGTGATGATATCTCATTTGGTTTTTATTTACATCTCCCTGATGACTAATGATGTTGAACATTTTCCATGTGCTTATTTTCCATTTGTGTATCTTCTTTGTGAATCATTTGATCAAATCTTTGGCCCGTTTAAAAACATGAGTTGTTCTATTATTATTGATTTACAGAGGCTCTATATATTCTGGATAGAAGTCCTTTATATATAGATATGTCTTTATGATTTAGTCCCTTGGGATTTGTTGGGCTTTGCTTTATGACCCAATATATGATCTCTTTGCAAATGTTCTGTCTGTACTTCAAAAGAATGTCTGTTCTGCCAGTTATTGGGAATTATTCGATATACTTTTCATTGAATCAGCTTAGTTCACTTTGTTGTTCATATCTTTATAATACCCTTACCAATTTTTTGTCTGCCGTTCTTTCAATTCTTAAGGGAAGGTTGTTAAAATCTCTAATGGTGATGGTGGATTTGTGGCTCTTTCCCTTTCTTTCTTTCTCATTTCTTTCTATATTAAACATGAATATGTATATATAAAACAAATATATATTAAACATAAATATGTATTAAACATATATATTAAACATAAATATATATTAAACATAAACACATATATACACATGTATCTATGTATACACGTGTATTTATATATATAGTATTAATATTGCCACACTTAACTTTCTTTGGTTTTTATTTTATTGATATATCTTTTACCATTCTTTACCTTTGAGTTATCTATATCCTTATATTTAAGATGTTTCTCTTATAACTAATTGTATTAGTTTCCTGTTGCTGCTGTAACAAGTTACCCTAACTTGTTGATTTAAAACAGTAAAATATCTGTGAGGTTAGATAACCAAAATGGGTCTCACTGGTCTAAAATCAAAGTGTTGGGGCACCTGGGTGGCTCAGTCATTAAGCGTCTGCCTTCGGCTCAGGTCATGATCCCAGGGTCCTGGGATCGAGCCCTGCATCGGGCTCCCTGCTTGGCGGGAAGCCTGCTTCTCCCTCTCCCACTCCCCCTGCTTGTGTTCCCTCTCTCACTGTGTCTCTCTCTGTCAAATAAATAAAATCTTTAAAAAATAAATAAATAAAATCAAAGTGTTGGCAGGCCTACATTCCAACTGGAGTCTTTATGGGAGAATCCATTTCCCTGCCTCTTCCAGCATTTAGAGACTGTCCACATTTCTTAGCTCATGATCCCTTTCCATATTCATGACAAGTAGTTGCCAGTCCATTCTTTCTCATGCTACTGACTCACGATGCTGACTCTTCTGAATCCTTCTTTCATTTATGAAGATACTTATGATGACATTGGGCTACCTGGACAATCCAAGATAATCTTCCTGTTTTAAGATCCTTAATTTAATCATATCTGCAAAGTCCCTTTGCCATGTATGGGAATGTATTAACAGGTTCTGGGAGTAGGACAGGGACGTCTCTATGGGAACTGTTACCCTGTTTAACAACCAGCATAATACTGGTTATAAATACAGTTAATTGTTATTTTTATAAATATTGACAGTTTTTGTCTTTTGATTATTCATCCATTTACATGTAATACAATTGATGGCTGAAGTGAGTTTATGCGTAATGTTTTGCTTCTTATTTTCTACTTGTTGCCCTCTTTTTCCTGCCTTCTTATGGATTAAACAAGTATTTTATTCTGTTTTTTTTCTCATCCAGTCTTTTTAGTTATGTATAGTTGTATGACTTTTAGTGGTTATCTTAGAGATTTCAATATGCATCCAAGACATTAGAGTCCATCTTGAAATTTTTTTTATAACATACATTTTTAAAGCTCTTGTATGCTATCTGTAATAGCTGGACTATATGTAAATCTGCTTTTATTTTTATTTTCCTATTAATTATCAGTCTCATTTGCATATTGAGTACACACACACATAATATCTTACCCTCATTTACTCTTTTCATATATGGAAAGTGTTCTTCCTTCTGTGTGATTTTAGTTCATTTAGCCTTCATTGTTCCCACATCTTTTTGATGTCCTTTAAAATACGATTTTTGAAATACATCCTCTTTTTTTTTTGGTAGTTGCAGCAGGACCTTAATAGGTGGCTATGACCTCTCCAACCATACTAAAAGCATAAGTCAGGAAGTATCATTTATGAAAGAGAAAAGTTTTGGGACGCCTGGGTGGCTCAGTCGTTAAGCATCTGCCTTCGGCTCAGGTCATGATCCCAGGGTCCTGGGATCGAGTCCCACATCGGGCTCCTTGCTCAGTGAGGAGCCTGCTTCTCCCTCTCCCTCTGCTGCTCCCCCTGCTTGCGCTCTCTCTCTCTCTCTCTGACAAATAAATAAATAAAAATCTAAAAAAAAAAAAAAGTTTTTTTTTAAAGATTTATTTATTTGAGAGAGAGAGAGAGTGGGGGGGGCGGTAGAGGGCCAGAAGGAGAGAGAGAATCCTAAGCAGACTCCCTGCTGAGGCTGGAGCCTAACGAGGGCCTGGATCCCATGATCCTGAGACCATAACCTAAGCCAAAATCAAGAGTCAGACACTCAGCTGACTGAACCACCCAGGTGCCCCTGTGAGGGAGAAAAGTTAAAGGAGCTGTATGGAATATGGCAGGCTGATTGTTAGGGAACCTGGTACAGATATTGGCTTGACCTGAAAAGTGGCATGAGCTGGTGTTTGAGGATACTTTTACTTTTTTGTTTTCCCATGACTTAGTAGTGTCTTCCCAGGGAGGTTTGTAAATTTTGACATGACACGAATTCCTGCTCGGAACTGTGAAATTTCAACAGGAAACTAGATGGTTATCCAATTCACACAGCTCTCAGAGGTACTACTTGGAAACTAGTCAAGTTTATCAATTGCCCATTGAAATATTTTAAGAATGGATTGTAACTAGGCAATGTACAGAAGTGCTGAATCACTATATTGTGCACCTGAAACTAATATAACACTGAAAAAAAAAAGTTATGCTTATACCAAAAACAAAAACAAAAACAAACAAACAAAAAAAGAATGGATTATAAGAGTTGGGTATTACCTGTAGGTGGCAGGAGAAAGACATTAAGTTATAAACTCTATTTCAAGATTTTCAGTGATTAATTACTAAATGATAAAATTGAAATATTCCCCAGTATTTTAACCTTTGTGCTTCCAATCAGTGCTGGGATTTTTTAGTTCTTCTGAAATCAATATTTATTTAGGTTTGGAAAGAGACTCTTTATGAAGTTATAGACATGTCACAATATAAATTTTATCAAGACTGAGGTCAGGACCTTGTCTTTCTCTTTGAAGAGCTTCCATTTTTAATGTTAGGCTTTTTATAATTATAAACAGAATTTGCTCTGTTTCTATATTTGGGACATTTATGAAGAAGCCCTAGTTAAATTTTGGAACTGTTTGGCAGAATATAACATTGTCAGTTTTACTAGCCAGAATATTAAAATACCATATTTGTTGACCTGAGAAAAAAGGGAAGTGAAGATTCGTTTGCGTTTGTCAAAAAGGAAAGAAAGAATAACTAGTAATAAGTGAAGTGTCTAGGACATCTTTTGTAGAAGCCAAATTTTGTTCACTCAAGAGCCTTGAAGAACAAGAGAGTAGTACTCCTATGTATCACTAACCTTCAGATCCTGGGACAGGTTATTGGGTGAGGGTGAGACATTTTCTTTCTGTGAAATTATTCCAGTCTCCACTAGGTGGTTTAGATACTCATCACTCCTTTTCACCCCCAAGTCAAGGGAAAGATTTAAAGGACCACTTCTCTAGCTCTCTCAAGGCCATGAGTCACTAAAACACACAAATTAATTATATAGCCTCTCTGCATTTTGAATTAATGGACTTAAAAACAATTGGAGAGGACATAAGTCTTTTCGTAGGCAACTTCATCAGAATGAACAAACTTACAGCAAACATCTGCCCAGTGATGTCTCAACAGCGCAGATGAAACATCAGGGTAAAGACCATAGAGTAGGGCTTATTTAAAATGGACTTGTTCACGTGTTGCAGATGGATAGGCCATTGATTACACATAATGACTGTCCACGATCTTTTTGAGACTGGTCAGATGGAAAGCAATACAGTTCTGCACACATTTTAATCATTTTTATTGAGTGTTGGCACTTCCATTTTTCTGAACCTTTAGGGGGACATTTTATATTTGCTTTTCAGTCATCCTTCCTTTCAGTCTTTTCATTCAAACAAGGCATTTAACCTGATATCAAGTGATGCTGGTTTCAAAGACGTAGCACCTTCTTACGAAGCAAATAACATTTCCAAGTGTTCTCTACCATAGGCAAACACTTACAGTTATTTATAACTAGATTTTAAGTGGGATATTTTGCATACCTATACCAAATGGACTGCTGAATTTTCTGTTTGGCCATTTAATATATCTACTTTTGTGTGGAGGTGATTATACACAAGATGAGCCACATCCTTGCAAAAACTAGTATGTAGGATGATTTTCAGAGAACTTAAAGGGCTGTCATTACTAAAATTATAAGAGGAGAATCTGGCAGAATTATGTGTTCTGTTACATTTGTTTTCTCTCTCTCTGGTGCTAGCCTCTATGACTATTTCCTATTTGGAATGTTATCTCTTGGGCCCCTACCTGAGACTCAAGAATGCCTATTGTGTGAGAGTGCACTGAGCTCTACAATAATGTTGACTCCGTATCACTTCCTTCAGTTTGACTCTCTTCCCTCCCTTATTAGAACAGGATTCGGAGGCTGGTTCCTCAAATCTTGCCTATTAGTAACCCCTGTTTACACATTAAGATATGCCTGAGTTGCTCTTGATTGTAGACTGGCCTTGACTGGTAATAACCAGTTGGGAACAGTTCCTTGAAAGCTTTGTGTTCAGTTCTTGGGTTTCTTTCCAAGGCTGCAAAATTACAGTGGTTGGTTTAGACTCCCATAGATGGGCCTTCAAAGGAAGGAGATTTGGTGGGGAGGGAAATACCCCAGTATTCTTTACTGTGGTTGTTAACAGCAGTTGAGGTAGGATAGTTAGCATCCCTCCCCCCTTCCTTGTCTTCTACATGCTACCTTCAGGCAACCGAAAATGTCTACACACATTTCCAAAAGAGCCCCTGGGAAGGTGGCACTGTACCAGGTTGAGAGCCACTGACATGATATCAACACTGTACCAAAACCAAAACCAAACTGGTCTGTGCACATTTTTACTCTTGTGAAATCAACACTGACAAGGACACACTGACTTTGACCACACTCTGTGGATTTATGTAAAAGCAGTAATCATTTGTTTGCAGTTTACCTAGCCAATTTCCTTTGAAAACTCAAATTCCCATAAACATTGGCCAACTAGACAATAGAAGTAGTTAGTAATGTTTTCTTCTTGGTTTTGTGGTCTATACTCATTTCCTAACTTCCTTTAGGCCTTATCTAGGGATTCACTTGTCAGTTTGGAGCATCTATCCTATTAGACTTTCATGTAGCTGTTTTCAGTATGAATCTGTAGGTTTTTGGGTTTGTATAAAGATTCCCTCTTTGAAAGCTTAATGCTATCTTTTTTGATGAAGGAACTCCTTTTCCTACTTTTCTTTAAATAAACAAAAGCAATATGTTCCACCTAAACTTACTATGTAGGCTAGTGCTCAGCAGTTATCTGTTAGCTGAATAAGAAGAATGGTTTATTTTCATATAGCAAGAGACATTGGCTGGCTCTGGGATTTTACTATAATGTCATTACTGACCTACACTGTAATAGTCCAATTTTATAGTACAGAATACCTTTTGGAAGCATTTTAGAAGATTGAAAAAACAATTTTAATATTTAAGTTTCAAAAATGTTAGAAATGTTTCTTTTGAACAGTTGGAACCATTAACTAGAGCCTGTTTATTCTATTTCATTCGCAAAAAAAAAGAATCCCTTACTTGTTAATCAATAGTTTCCATAGATTGCTTTTTTTGCAACCCGATTTCACCTTCAAATTCACTGACCTGTGTTTCAAGCAAGCCTATAATTTAATTCAGGTCAGTTCAGATATATTGTAAGTCATTACCTCCTTTGCAGCCAATCAGCATTTGATTTTTCAGAGTTCAAAGTCACTTTTTAATTGCTAAGAGTGTGACTATACATGAGCGTGCATGCACACACACACACCCCACATAGATAGAGATATCCAGGCACATCTTTATTTATGTATTACACATACTCTCTTTTTTACTGTGGAGTACCTCTCCTGGATTAGTGTTACTTTGAAAGAAATATAGAACATCCAGAGATTGAAATATTGCCTTTTCAATGGGATCAACATAAGTTTTTACTACCCTCCCCAGGTAAGTTGTTCTTAAAGGCTCATTGCTGTTTAGTGTATCTCTATATATACAAGGGTGTCTCCACGGTTTTAGAGGCCAAGGTGGGTCATTTTCGTTTTACTTTTGCTCTCAATAACATGGACATGTTTGAATCATTGTGCAAATAAAATAACTACATAAATATTACTTTAAAATAGTGTTTGAAAGAAGAAAGCCTTTTAAAACATATGGCATTTCCTTTTAGATATGTGTTCACTCTAGGTGGAATGAAAAACATTCTGGTGAGTGGTGGTTTATGGAAATTTGATTTTATTTGAAAAGACAAGAGCTACCCTATGACCCAGCAATTGCACTACTAGGTATTTACCCCAAAGATACAGATGTAGTGAAAAGAAGGGGCACATGTACCCCAATGTTCATGGCTGCAAAGTCCACAATAGCTAAACTGTGGAAGAAGCCAAGATGCCCTTCAAAAGATGAATGGATAAAAAAGATGTGGTTCATATTTACAATGGAATATTACTCAGCCATCAGAAAGAATGAATACTCACCATTTGCATCAACATGGATGGAACTGGAGGGGATTATGCTAAGTGAAATAAATCAAGCTGAGAAAGACAATTATCATATTGTTTCACTCATATGTAGAACATAAGGAATAGTGCAGAGGACCACAGGAGAAGGGAGGGAAAACTGAATGGGAAGAAATCCGAGAGGGAGACAAACCAGGAGACTCTGGACTCCAGGAACCAAACTGAGGGTTACAGAAGCAAGGGGGTTGGGGGATGGGGTAACCGGGTGATGAGCATTAAGGAGGGCACATGTGGTGATGGGGTCTGGGTGTTATAGGCAACTAAGGAATCGTTGAACACTACATCAAAAACTAATGATGTACTATATGGTGCTGGCTAATTGAACATAAGAATAAAAAAAGAAAAAACAATTTTATATATCATGATTTAAGGAAACCCTGACCTGTTTGTATCTAAGCTCCCACATTATTTCTCATAATAGATTATGTGCTATAATCTTTTATGTAATATATACTTAGAAATGTTTTCAACTCTTGGGCCACCAAAATTTTACCCAGCCATCATATTTGCATCTGTTCAAATATAAAATAAATGTGTGTGTGTGTGTGACTACCTCCTTCTTTTGCGAGGTAAACATATAGAAGCATAAGGTCTTGGTTGAGACTGCTTGGCTTTGAAATCTATTTCCACCACTTCATGGCTTATTTCACTTCTCTGTGGCTTATATTCAATATCTATCAGTAGGTGATTTTTTTTGTGGGATCTTCTCCACAAAGTGGGATGTAATATTGTAGGGCTTGTTACTGCCAGATCAGAATAGAACACTGCAAAACTGTAATCAAGGGGGAAATGGGTGTTTTCATCTGTTAATCACACAGCTAAGTGAATCTCTTTAGAGTAGTAGACTGTGCAATTTGTATTGAACCTGCTGAAATTGTATTTTGGAAGTAAAATGTGAGATGAGCTGTTTTCAAGTAGAGGTAGATTTGTATAGGTTTCCATAGTTTTCTCATGTTTTCTGTCTTAAAGTTTGGATAGTGCACTAAGACTCTTTAGGAGCTATGTGAGAGAAAGAAGACAGAGGGAGAGAGGGAAAAGAAGATACTGAGAGGGGGATATTGAGAGAGAGAGAGAAAGAGAGAGAGAGCATGTGCAACTTTTCACATTTTCTTCTGAATTTTCTTGCTTCTCAGATAGTACAAAACTTTTGTAATGCCCAGAATACCCTAGGATCTTGAAGACTTTCAGATTATGGCCTATGCAGTTCCCTGGCCTTATCGTGAGCTCACTCTGTTTGTCTACTAGATGATCTCCTACTCATCCTCTCAAACACATCCAGAGCCACCTCATTCATGAAGCTTTTCCTGACTTTCCCAGGTAGACCTGCAGTGTTTTCTTCTGGTTTTCCCTTATCCTCTCTTTCTATGTCCATTTTAGGAATAGTCCTAAATCTTGGTGGTTTATATATCTCTGCCCTCAATATAGTTTATGACTTGGAAGGCAGAGATATTTATTCTGCCAAATGATGTAACTTGTAGCTCAATCTGCCATGATCACTGAGAAACAGACAAATAACTTTAGAATTAAACCTTGAAAATGTTTTTCTGTTCAGATTTCTCATTTTAGAGATGAGAAAAACTGAGGACTCCCCCAGGTGTAATTTCCATTCTGTGGACCTGATTGTCTCCAGAATCATTTGAGATAGTGTTGGATGGACACTTCTGGGATATAACCCATTTTAAGAAAGAGTGATGGTAGGGCTAGTTTGTTTTGTCCGAGCTCCATAGAAAGATTTATTTTGATCTCTGCTGGAGGTAGTGAAGATCACCTGTTCAGAAAGGCTCACAGAGTTTGTTATTCCTCCTTCTGCTCCCTGTTGCAATATTCTCTGGTTAACATCTACTTTAGTAGAAGAGAAATGGCAGCAAAGCAGAAGAAGGGCCCCTTAAAGGGCTCTAACAAGTGTAAGAGAGCATTTTGAAAGCGGGAGGTTGGTTTGAATCGTATTGTAATGCAATTGGCAAGGCAGTGAGTGGAGTTGTGTCTGAGGGCTGGGATGTGATTGTGCAGCTTTGAATGGCTAAACGAAGGCAGTAATTTTCAGCACATGCTGTGATCTGGAGGGCTAGCACTAAGAGGAGACTTCAGAGAAGGAAATGATAGTATCTTAAACCAGAGCATTATTTCATTTTGGTTGCATAATGTAGACTCCGTGGTTAAACTGTTATTGTAGCGAAATGGCTTATGCATATTTAGTGAGCTGCTTGTATCGAAATGAGTGGCTGTTACAATAACACAAATGCATGTGTGGTTTCCGAACAGTTAATAATTGTTTAATAAGCAATTCCTTGTAAACCTCCCTGAGTCACTGTTAACTCTAGTAGAGATGGATTATTCTTCCCCATTATTAGGGACAGAATAAGAAATAGCTGGTAATGAGGGAAACACTTTGAATATAGGGAACATTAATGGAGTAAACTGCCAATTACTATCACGAGAGAGATTCAGAGCTGACAGAAATGTACAATGTGGGAAAGGAAGTGAGAAGAGCCAGAGGCAATACAATCCCATGGATCCTTGGAGAATTATCTTTCTTTCATTTCCAAACAGATTTTAGCAATATATGTTCAGTGAAGGCAAAGGGGAAAGCTATTCAGTAGCGAGGGAGCCAGAATATTTTGGCTGAAGTACTGACTTCCTTTCTAACAGGAGCAGTGAACATAGTTTCTCTTGATTTCACAAATGTACAGAGCAGGAGCAAAGTCTCCCCGTCCTCAGGTCGCTTCTCCTGAGAGGATTACAGAAGAGTCCACAAACAAAATGCTGTAATTGCTCTATGAGGACCCAGTGTTACGGTCCTTCAAGCATCCCTACATGTGTACTACTGACTATAATGCCTTTAGAAATGATTTATGAATTAAATTTATATATACCTATGGTATTTGATCACCGCTTTTTACCTGATTGGGTAAAACCCACTATGATTTGTCTACAATGAAATATTAACGAGCCCGCTAAATATTTAATTCACCTGCTGAACTGCAACGGAGTGGTTTAGAAACTTGAGACCTTTCTCTTCACTTAGAGGGACACTTGCTGTATAACCAAATAAATTATTAATGCCATTATTATTATTATTTAGATCTTTATTATCACCTAATGATGGGCATGCTAGGAAACATTTCTCCTGCAACAAATAGAGCTAATATCTAACAATAGATTCAGTGCTATTGTTTTTCAGAGAGTCAATCTAAGCTCATAAAAATTATGAGTCATAGCTCAGCTTAAGAAAAAGATGCTTATTTAAAAAAAAACCAACAACACTTGATCCACTATCTAGGAACGTCCTCGATATTATGGATTCATCTTTCATGGATTTAGGTATATCATGGATGAGATCATATTTCCTGGATTATAATGCATATATAAAAAAGATGTGTTGATTTGTTCAGCCTGAATTTTCATTAAGCACACAATACATTCATATAATGGACACTCAAGACTCTAAAAAGAAGGAAAAAGCAAATTCTCTACCAAAAACCTAATCGAGCTATTGTGACAGAGTCTTAATTTTGATGCTGGCTTTCCTGGCAGTCAAGGCTGGGAGTTGCACTATGATGGGTTGCAAAATTCTGGTTATCAGAAAGGGGGGGACGTGTCAATTTTTACAGATAAACATCTGTCAACACAAAAATCTGAAAGAAATATTTTATATAGGACCATGTGTAGAAGGCTTTGGGTATTACGAAAGTTAAAGGTAAACAGTGGCTGTTTGATAGAAAATGCAAATGTAATTTTTTTACCTGCTTATTTAATATAGAATAAAAAATGAGATCATATGTTCCCATACAAACCTTGGTACGATATGGCCTCTGAAGGCAGTGTGGTGTGTTGGGAAAAGCTTGCCGTGTGAATACTAGTTTGTCCATTATATCTGTGTGATCTTCAGCAATTTAATTAGGCTTTCAATGCTCAGTTTCCTCATCTGCAAAGATCTTCCTTATAGAGTTATTGAAAAGATATAATGGATTAACGTCTTAATATAGAGACTGAAGCTCAATGTCAGTTCCTTCCTTTGTCTCTTAGCCCAGTGTTATAAATTGTTGTACCACAGCACATGCATCTTTTTCATTTGAGATTCATCCTTAAATATATTCATGCTGGGGAAAATAGATCTGATTCTTTATTAAATTTAAAGCCATGATGATCAATATGAATGTCAAAGTTTAGCTTGGGGTGTTTCAAAAATGTTACGGTGTATTGTAAGGTTGTTTGCCAGAGTATTAAGGTCTTGGGCATTATTCTTTGAAAGCTTTTGATTGTATTGAAGAAGAGGCTATGGATCATCCTTTTTACAGACAACCTGGAGCTACTTAGTTATTTGCATTCTTTTCTTGAAGTCCCTTTCTCTGTTTGGGTACTTATTTAAACGGAATGCCTTTAAAGTAACTTCTGTTTGGGCACTTTCTTTTAAGTAACTTTAAAAGAACACTTGCTTAATTATTAAGACTGAGGGGTAATGCTGCTTCCAAAGACTGGTAAGTATGACTTCCTTGGGGTCAGGGCCACCACTCTGGACCACTCCAGGTTCACTTAAGTTCACTTTTTGTTCTAGGGAAGTGGTGCCCTCTGCAGTCATTATGGGAATGACAGTGAAGGGGTTAGGCAAGCAGGGATGTTTCCAGGCTGGTGGCTAAACAAACTTAAGTTAGAATTGCATGAAGTCTGCACAGCAGACTGGTAAACTGAGCAAAACCTTCAAGGACTCGGGGCATGACTGCTCTTCCTTCTCCCTACAAAAATACTGAAAGTACAAATGATTCCATACAATTATTATTGTTGTTGCTCTTGGGAATTAATCAGATAAGCAGCACTGTCTCTTATCAGCTCCCTTCCATGCTAAGCCTTCTGCTGGAAGAGACTCCTGTGTATGTGGTGGTTAAACCATTCAGTGATCAAACGTCAGTCTTTTTAAGTTTGCTTGAATTCAAAACAGAGGGGAAAAAATATTGTACACTTAAAACAGCATTTTTGTGTCCCCACCAGGGGGATGAGAGAGGTGATCTGTTTTGTGAGTCTGAATAGAGATAGCCTTGAACTCTAAAATGGAAGCAGTGAGAGTGGACCTTGGTAAGTTGAGCATGGTCAGAGTCTTTGGAGCCATGTAGAGGTAGAAAAGGTAACCAGTTTCCCTGGTGTGTTGAAGAGCTGTTGTTTGCCCCTCCAGATCCATTCTTCCCCTTTGTTTGTCCTTCAGTGAGCTCCAGCAGGCAGAACCATATTGGCTCCATCTTTAGTCTCATTTGCTATTGGCTTCTGACTGGGTTTGGCTGATGCGGAGAACCTAGGGTGGGAGAGAAATAATGTTAGAGTCCTTATTCCCCTGGCTCCCTCCCTGTGAGGTCTATAGCTCCTGTCAGGTGGCCTTCTTCACCTGGCTGTTTGTCTCAGGCTCTGGTAACTGATGTATCCTCTAGTCGCTTCAGGCTGGGGCTGGTAGCAGCTCTGCTGTTGCTGGCTCTGGGGTATCCCATTGTTCCTCATGGCTTCTCCACATCCAGCCAACACTTATGTAAATAATTCCTTTATTGAACTCTCCCCATATTACCCAATCCGAGAGTGCCATCTGTGTCTTCCAGGGTCTGGGATTGCTGTTGTCCTTTAATGTTGGTGTCCACCTAGAGGGTGGGAGCTGCAGGGAGATTCAGGCCAGGGCCAATTCCAGCTTCTGGTAAATATAGCCAAATATAACTTGGCTAATGCATTGCCAAAGTCACGTCTTTTTCTCTTGCAGGTCATAATATTGATGCTACTTCTTGAGGATTGTAGCATCAAAAAATTATTATTTTTTGCCTTTTTCTGCCCATGATATTTTAGAATTTTTTGAAATTGTATTGTGGAGTCAGAATAGTGTATGAGCTCTGGAATCAGGATAACATGGGTGTGAATTTCACCTCTCCCACTTCCTAGCTGCATGGCCCCTAGGGGCTTTATATAATTTTAGTTTCTCCATCTATAAAATGTGAGAATAATACTTGGCTCCTATGGTTGTTATGAGACTATTAAGTAAGATGATGTATGTCAACTATTAAGTATGGTGTGTGTATACATGGGAGATTTAATAATGAAGGATGACATAGCTTAGCAAGAGAACACAGAAATATGTTATATCCAGTTTTGAATGCCTTTTCTTGAATGCCTTTAACATTTGGAATAGTTTTAGATTTAAAGAAAACATATAAAGGTAGTACAGAGGGTTCCCGTATCCCTAGCATCCAATTTCCCCTATTGTAACATTTTATGTCATCATGGTACATTTCTCACAACTGATGAACACCTACTGATCTATTATGATTAACTAAATTCTATACTTTATTCTAATTTTATTGGTTCTCTGATTTCTTTTTTCTTTTCCAGGATCCCATTCAGGATACTACATCATGTCTAGTCATCATGTCTCCTCAGGCTCCTTTGAACTATGATAGTTCCTCACATTTTCCTGGGTTTTAATGAACTTGACAGTTTTGAGGAGTAATGGTCAGGAAATTTTTAGAATGTTCTTTTATTTTGGATTGCCTAATAATTTTCTCATAATTAGATTGGGACTATGGATTTTTGGGAGGCAGGACACATAGGTGAAGTGTTCTCCCCATGTCAAAGGTACATGTCAAGGGTACACACTATTAATATGACTCATCACTGTTGGGTTAACCTTTAACCTTGATCAGCTGTGTTTATCAGGTTACTTTTTTTCCATGCTTTGCTCTTTGGAAGCAAGTCACTAAGAATAACCCAAACCTAAAGGATGGGGAAGTTGTGCTCTACCTCTTGGAAGGGGGGAATATTTACATAAATTACTTGGAATATTTTTGTACAGGACATTTATTCTCCTCCTCTCCCTTTATTTACTTATCCAGTTTATATCAGCATGAATTCATGATTATCTTATACTTTGGCTTGTAATGCAATACTACACTATTTATTTTGTTGCTCACATTCTGATTTTGGCTATCAAGTATTCTTTCAGTTGGCTCTTATGTCCCTTTGATATACTCCATCATTTTGTTTTTGAGCACATCTTTACTTTCTGGCACCATGAGATGTTTCTGGCTCATCTTGTATATTTCTTACCTCATCTTAGAACTAGCCATTTTTCCAAGAAACCTTTGTTCTTTTTATTAAAGAATGATATTAGAAATTAAGATCTGGGCACTGGGTATGTTCTTTGGTATTGTGGTGTCATTGCTTCTAGACCCTCTCAGCACATAGAGCTAGGAAATATATGTACATCATTCAGAGATATTGCAGGTTTGGTTCCAGATCATTGCAACAACCTGAATACTGCAAAAAAGCATGCCAAAAGAATTTTTGCTTCCCACTGCATATAAAGTTTATGTTTATACTTTAGCATAGACTATTAAGTGTGTAGTCGCATTATACCTAAAAAGCAATGTACATACCTTAATTTAAAAATACTTTATTGCTAAAAAATGCTAACCATCATCTGAGCTTTCAGTGAATCCTAATCATCCTAATCTTTTTGCTGGTGGAGGGTCTTGCCTTGATGTTGATGGCTGCTGACTGGTCAGGGTGATGGCCATTGAAAGCTGGCCATTTCGTACAATAAGAAAACATTGCAGTTTGCTGCATCTTTTGACTTTTGCTTTCATGAATGAGTTCTCTATAGCATGTGACACTGTTTGATAGCATTTTACCTCACAATAGAACTTCTTACAAAGTTGGTATCAGGCTTCTCAAATCCTGCCACTTCTTTATCAGCTAAGTTTATGTAACATTCTGAGTCCTTTGTTGTCATTTCAACACTCTTTACAGCATATTCAAGAGTAGATTCCATCTCAAGAAACCATTTTCTTTGTTCATTCATAAGAGGCAACTCCTCATCCATTAAAGTTTTCTCATGAGATGGTAGCAATTCAGTCACATCTTCAGGCTCTACTTCTAATTCTAGTTCTCTTGCTGTTTCCACCACATGTGCAGTTACTTCCTCCACTGAAGTCTTGAACCCCTCGGAGTCATCCAGAAGGGTTGGAATCAACTTCTTCCAACCTCCTGTGAATGTTGATGTTTTGACCTCTTTCCTTGAATCATGAATATTCTTCATGGAATCTAGAGTAGGGAATCCTTTCCAGAAGGTTTTTAATGTACTTTGTCTATAAGAACCTGTCTGTGGCAGCTGTAGCCTTACAAAATGTATTTCTTACATAATAAGACTTGAAATACAAAGTTGCTCCTTGATCCATGGGCTGCAGCATGGATATTGTGTTAGCAGGCATTATTAATTAAAGCAATATTAATCTTGTTGTACATCTCCATCAGAGCTCTTGGGTAACCAGGTGCATTGTCAATCAATGAACAGTAATATTTTAAATGGAATCTGTTTTTTTCTTTTTTCTTGAATTGGATCTTTTTTTTTTCCTGAGCAGGATGTCTCAACCCTGGGCATAAAATGATCAGTAAACCACGTGGCAAACAGATGTGCTGTCATCCAGACTTTGTTGTTCCATTTATAGAGCACAGGCAGAATAGATTTAGCAGAGTTCTTAAGTGCCCTAGGATTTTCAGAATGGTAAATAAACATTGGCTTCAACTTCAAGTCACCAGCTGCATTCGCCCCTAACAAGAGAGTCAGCCTGTGCTTGGAAGCTTTGAAGCCAGGCATTGACTTTTCCTCTCTAGCTATGAAGTCCTAGATGCCACCTGCTTCCAATAGAAAGCTGTTTCATCTACATTGAAGTTCTGTTGTTGAGAGTAGTCCCCTTCATTAATTTTCTTTTTTTTTTTTTAAAGATTTTATTTATTTATTTGTGAGAGAGAATGAGAGACAGAGACCACGAGAGGGAGGAGGGTCAGAGGGAGAAGCAGACTCCCCGCCGAGCAGGGAGCCCGATGCGGGACTCGATCCCGGGACTCCAGGATCATGACCTGAGCCGAAGGCAGTCGCTTAACTGACTGAGCCACCCAGGCGCCCCCCTTCATTAATTTTCTTAGCTAGATCTTCTGGAGAACTTGCTGCAGCTTCTCCATCAGCACTTGTGGTTTCAGCTCACACTTTGATGTTATGGAGATGGCTTCTTTCCTTAAACCTCACGAACCAACCTCTTCTGGCTTCAAACTTTGCCTCTTTGGCTGGCTCACCTCTCTCAACTTTCATAGAATTGAAGAGGCCTTGCTCTGGATTAGGCTTGGGCTTAAAGGAATGGTGTGGCTGGTTTGATCTTCTATCCAAACCACCAAAAGTGTCTCCACATTAGCAATAAGGCTGTTCCACTTTTTTTAAAAAAAGATTTTATTTATTTATTTGAGAGAGAGAGCACAGAGGGAGAGTGAGAGGAAGAAGTAGAATCCCTGCTGAGCAGAGAGCCTGATGTGGGACTTGATCCCAGGACCCAAGAGATCATGACCTGAGCCAAAGGCAGACACTTAACCGACTGAACCACCCAGTGCCCCATTTCACTTTATCATGTGTGTGTTCATTGGAATAGCACTTTTAATTCCTTCAAGAATGTTTCCTTTGCATTCACAACTTGGCAAGCTGTTTGGTGCAAGAGGCCTAGCTTTTGGCCTGTTTCAGCTTTTTCAACATGCCTTCCTCACTAAGCTTAATAATTTCTAGCTTTTGATTTGAGAAGTGAGAAGTGAGTGACACTTACTCTTACTTGAACACTTAGAGGCCATTGTAGGGTTATGAATTGACCCAATTTCCATATTGTTGTGTCTCAGGGAATAGGGAAGCCCGAGGAGAGGGACAGATTCTGGCGGGTTGGGGGGTGGGGATGGCTGGCAGGTCCAGTGGAGTAGTCAGAACACACACATTTGTGAATTAAGTTCGCTGTCTTATGTAGGCATGGTTTGTGGCATGATTGTAATAGTAACATCAAAGATCACTGATCACAGATCCCCACAACAAATCTAATAATAATAAAATACTTTGCAATATTTCAAGAATTACCAAAATGTGACACAGAGACACAAAGTGAGCAAATGCTGTTGGAAAAAATGGCACCAGTAGACTTGTTTGTCCCAGTGTTGCCACATACCTTCAATTTGTAAAAAAAAAAAAAAGAAAAAGAAAAAAAAAGAAAATTCAGTTATCTGCCAAGTGCAATAAAGTGAAGCACAATAAAGAGAGATGTATCTGTATGTATACAATGTCTATATTAAACTAAACATGACTTCCTACTCATATTGCCAATTCTAATCTGTTACCACATGTTTATTCTACTCTTCTCCTCTTGCTTTTCTGTAATCTACTTTAAAAGTGAGAAATCTGGCTCCCAGCATCAGTCACACATTCCAGGTATCCATTTGCAGTGCTTTCAGAATTGTCAGCTTGTCTCCTCTTAAGAAACAACGTTATCAATTAGAGTATTATGGACAGTTCCTTTTGTCTGTAGTCTTAAAAGTTTCCAGTCATTTCTAAAGTTATGTAGGTCAGCACCACTTTTTTCCCACTTCCTTCAGTGAGGTTCTGTCATACATTTGGAATCAAGCTTGAGTCTCTTGTTACAGTCTGCATTCTGTCCTGGGATAACCCCTTTTCCTGATCGATTTTTTTTTCTTATTTTATATGCACTGAGCTTCCTTCCTTGTGCTGTATAAAGTCCTATGGGTTTTGGAAAATATGTGGTGTCACGTATCCACCGTGACAGTATTCCATAGAATAGCTTCACTGCCCTAAAAAAATATCCCGTGTGCTTCCCTTATTTGAGTCTTTGTCTCTTCCCCACAAATACCTGGCAATCACAGATCTATTATTTGTCTATAGTTTTGCTTTCTCTAGAATATCATATAAATGAAATCCTACAATAGAGAGCTTCCCCAGCCTAGCTTTTTTCATTTAGCAGTACGCATGTAAGATTTATCCATGTTGTTATGTGGATTAATAGCCTGTTCCTTTTCATCACTGTGTAGTATCATGCATAGTATGATTATACAGCAATTTGTATATCCATTCACCTATTGAAAGACAATGTGATTTCTTCTAGGTTTTGATAATCACAAAGGAAGCCACTATAAAGTTTTGTGTGCAGGTTTCTGTATGGATACATATTTTCAGATCAGTTAGGTAAATACCTAGGTGTGGGACTTTTAGAGTGACTGTACCATTTTGCATTCCCTCCAGCAGTAAATAAGTGTTCCTGTTCTTCCACATCCTCATTAGTGCTTGGTATACCAGTTCTTCCCATCCCTAGAAATACCCACATTTAAACACATGTATTTCCTATTTTGGAACTATTCTATAGCATCTGGCCACAGTTAAAGCTACTAAGGGTCATTTGGTCTTCTTTTAGATCTGTGTCCTTGTGCTGGAGCTTTGACCATGTTGTCAACTAGGGTTAATTTTCTTTCAGAAGTCTGAAGTGCCTAAAGTATCTTTCCATTGTTGGATACTTGCCTAAGCCACTGTTCATTAGAAGCACTAGTTTTATATATTCACTTGTTTATCAAGTATTTATTGAATGCCCACTATATGTTGAACCTTGGGGATAGAGCAGTGAGAAAAAAGTGACAAGGTTCTTGTAGTTACAGAGCTTGCATGTGTGGGGAAGAGTAACTTTTCATCTATAATACATATGATAGACTCTGTGAGAGAATACAATATAAGGTAGTGATAAATGTCATGACCAAACTAAAGTAGGGTCTAGGATTTTAGAGAACACAGAAGTTTTCAGGGGAACGTGGGGGTGGTCAGGAAAAGGCTCCCTGAGAAGAGGTTAGTGAGCAGGTCTCTGAAAGTGGTGAGGAAATGAACCAGGTGGGTGTCCAGAGGAATGAACATTCCAGCAGATGCCCTGAGGTGGTAGTGTGCTTGCCATTTTTGAGTAGCGGTGAGGTGTGCAGTGCTGAGTAAGCAGGAGTGGTAGGATATGAAGTTGGAGAGAGAGTAGAGACTGGGTCTTGTTGGATTTGGGAGACCATTGCTTCTTTTTTTTTTAATTTCTAATTTTTAAGTTTTTTTTTTAAATTTAAGTTCAGTTAATTAACATATGATGTATTATTAGTTTCAGAGATAGATTCAGTGATTCATCAGTCTTATATAACACCCAGTGCTCATCACATCATGTGCCCTCCTTAATGTCCATCACCCTGTCACCCCATCTCCCCCACCTCCTCCCCTCCAGCAACCCTCAGTTTGTTTCCTATAGTTAAGAGGTTTTACGGTTTGTCTCCTTCTCTGGTTTTGTCGTGTTTTACTTTTTTCCTCTCTTCCCCTATGATCCTCTGTTTTGTTTCTTAAATTCCACATATGAGTAAGATCATATGACAATTGTCTTTCTCTGTATGCTAAGCGAAATAAGTCAATCAGAGACCATTGCTTCTTAAAATTCCATGTGCCCAGGCATCACCTGGGAATCTTGTTGAAATGCAGATTCTGATTCCATAGGTCTGGGGTGGGACCTAGGATTATTCATTTCTCATAAGCTTCTTGGTTAATGCACTGCTGCTGGTTCAATGGACTGTAATATGAACAGCAAAGTGGGAAACTCTTGTCATGGTTTTATTATGAGTAAAACTAAAAGTCTGAGGAGGATTCTCAGCACAGGAATGATGTAACTTGATTGATAATTTTGAAGTCTCCTCATCCCATTTTGTGGAGAATCCTATGAGGAAGTCAAGGAGAAAACCCGGAGACCAGCCAGGAGGAAAGATTCTGATGCTTGGTCTTGGGGTGGTGGTGATGACACTAATGGGGAAAATGCCAGCCAGCACAGTTGTGTAGTTTGTGCACTGCCCGAGATACTAACAGAGTGGGGATATTGAGCTGGCAATCCAGTTACATTCCGTTTGCCAAGCTTTTTATTTTGTGATTCATCAGCTGAGAGGGAGACATCTTTTACAATTCCTCCTCCTCAGAAGGACATGGGTGCCTTCTTATAATTCATGCAAAGGGAAGGTGTGTGTTACCTGTGCTCGGTGTAAGAAGTGGCTGGATTTAGTTTAGGAGACTCTGGATAGTTAACATGTGGAGGAGAGGAGTGTAATAAGAGCCTTGGTCTTTTACTTTTCACTTCTGCTGTCATGTGTTGCTGCCTGAGTTCATGGCCCTTGAAAGCTTTTCCTGGAAAGCAGAGTAGCCACAGAGGAGCTAAGCTGAACTTTGAATTTTCCAGAGAGTAGTCTTTCAAAGAAATTGCTCCTGCCAGAGGAGAAGCAAAACAGACCCAAGTCATTTGTTTCAGGCTTCTCTCCGTGAGCAGACAGAAGTGATACCTCTTTAAAAAAAAGTCTCTATGCAACTATAAAAGCGGTCGCTAAGTATAAAAGGAGAGAGCCATAGATACCCCTGCCACTTTCCAGGCTGCATCTGGTAGTTCATCTCCCACTCCCCACTGCAAAAGCGGTCTGAAGTTATGTCTTGTCCAAAAATGAAACCATAAGAGATCCATCATGTTTTCTGTAGCTGCTGAAAACAGTGTGGTTTCTCTGGGAATGTCTTAATCAAGCTGCTTGTTGAATAGTGCTTACACTGGGTTCCTTTATGAAAGGTCACTTCATCCTTGAGCGTTTTCTGGCGGTGTGCTAGGCACTGCCCGTGGATGTTTAGCTGTTGCGTCCTTTAGCACTATACACTTTAGTTAGTTTGCGTGCCATTTTTACTTAGATAAACATGGTCTGATCCATGAGGCACGTTCTTTGTGGATGATGCATCGGCACTGTGCCAAACCTGTGTGAAAGGTAAAGAAATAACAAGTGATGATATTGTTGTAACCCTTGGGCTGGCACTGCTCCCAGCAGGAATTGTTTGAGTTTCTTTATGGGGGTATCATGCTTGATTTATGCTCCTATGCTAAATATGAGGTGTTAGGAGCCACCTTGACAGAAGTTGGAGGTGCAGAGGGTCCTGGGGAGACTCCTTTACTCCTCAGTTCCCTTCTGTCGAGGTGGTTTCTATCCATTGACTTCTTCCTAAAACGATGTCTTGAGGGCAGGTGAATGTGTTATGCTGGCCTGTCAGCAGGGTCTCTCCATAATTCATTTTATGTTCATTTAGGTAGGGGTTGGAACTAAACTCTCAAGTATAAAACACAGTCTTGGAGGAATTTATCCTCCAGAGCAGCGGACCTCAAATACAGAACCTACTGAGATCAGGCATGTGATGTCAAGGAGTAGAGAGGACTATGGGCACACAGCCTTCAAAAGAGGAGAGCCACTGCTGAGCAGCTGTTGTGGTCACTATTTGTAAGTGTAGCTGCCATCTGGAGACATTTCAACAGAAGCCCAGAAGTCACAAGTCTTATGTAAAATCTCCTGATTTGTAAATGGTGGAAAGTAATTCAAAAAGATTCTAAGCCTAGTTCAGACCAGACAAACTATGTTTAAAGGCTAGATTCAGCCACTGAAATGCTTATTCTTAATTAAGCTCCACCCTAGTGTATGAATAGCCTGCCTTTTTCAAAATAAAATGTGTTAACAGTGGTGAGCTAATGAGCCAAAAAAGAGCTGAGGAAAAGGAATTTTCACAAAAAATATGTCTTGTGAACCCTGAAATTAATATATAGAATCTAAAAAAACTAACCCAGTGATAATTGCTGAGCATTCTGTGATCTAGATAATAGACTATCCCAAGAAGGCAGAGGGCAAAACTTCCAAGTAAGACAGGTGCGAATCCTCATCTTCATCCCTTGACTGTTTCACTTGGCATTTTTTTTTTTTTTTTTTTGCCTGCCATGTACTGGACATTTATTAGAAGGCCTGAGGGTCTAACATAGCAAAAGAACTACTTCCTACTTCTACTTCATGAGTTTGTAAAATAAAATCCGAACTCTCGGCCAAAAGAAGATGGATGTCTAGTCCAACGGGGGCTGGACAGAGTTCAGGCCATATCCGGGGTGTCTGGTAGTGGGAAACGTGGTAAGATGATTCCTCTTCTGTGCAGAACCAAGACTGTGCTTTGCAGTTGAGAATTTAATTTCAACTCCTACCTAAACTAACATAAAATGAATTATTAAGTGCAATATAAAGCAAATTACTTGATTAGAGCATTGGGTTTCAAACATTTTATGATCTTATGAATCACATATAAGTGATTAATGCTAAATAAAGTATAGCTTGGCTGTTTAAATATCAAAAATTTGAAAACTCATTCTGGAGTCCTTTTGAAATTGCCAGAGCACTCTGAGCACACATAGTTTTGTTTGTTTGTTTGTTTGTTTTGTTTTTATTATGTTCTATTAATCACCATACATTACATCATTAATTTTTGATGCAGTGTTCCATGATTCATTGTTTGCGTGTAACACCCAGTGCTCCATGCAGTACGTGCCCTCTTTAATACCCATCACCAGGCTAACCCATCCTCCCACTCCCCTCCCCTCTAGAACCCTCAGTTTGTTTCTCAGAGTCCATAGTCTCTCATGGTTTCGTCTCCCCCTCTGATTTCCCCCCCTTCATTCTTTCCCTCCTGCTATCTTCTTCTTCTTCTTTTTTTTTTTTTATCATATAATGTATGATTTGTTTCAGAGGTACAGGTCTGTGATTCAACAGTCTTACACAATTCACAGCACTCACCATAGCACATACCCTCCCCAATGTCTATCACCCAACCACCCCATCCCTCTCACCCTCCCACCACTCCAGCAACCCTCAGTTTGTTTCCTGAGATTAAGAATTCCTCATATCAGTGAGGTCATATGATACATGTCTTTCTCTGA
>NC_138371.1:84636781-84662478 GCF_054177405.1 Leptonychotes weddellii | reverse complement strand
AACCCTCAGTTTGTTTCCTACAGTTAAGAATTCCTCATATCAGTGAGATCATATGATACATGTCTTTCTCTGATTGACTTATTTCACTCAACATAATACCCTCCAGTTCCATCCACGTCGTTGCAAATGGCAAGATCTCAATGAATGCCATATTTATTGTTGAATCTGCATCACTCATGGAATGAGAGGGGAGTAGGTTAATATTTTGAACTTTTTGATTGAGTCCAGGCATAATTCTCTGGAGATTGCTAAGCCATATCTTTTTTTAAGTTATTGAGATAGGATTATTAATGCTATCTTCTCTCATAGGAGATATTATTGAGTGTAGAGTAACTTTTAAATTAGGAATATTGATGATGTGAATTATCATGATGTGGAACATAAATTCGTTAAGTTTTGCAGCTGAGAGAAAACTGTGGCTGTAACCTCTGTCCCTTCATTGATGTCAGTGGTGCTTTAGGCCCTTTGGCAAGTTGACTGTGTACCCTTCTCCCTCTTCACTCTGTGGATCACCTTTTGAATTATATCTGGTGTTCTTGGGGAATTAACCCTATTATCAATAATTTCTTTTAGCATTTTTATGCTTAGGCATGAAGAATATCTAAAATAGTATCTCTTAGACTTTTAGTTTCCCTACAGACAATGGAGAAATAAAAGACTTTCATACATTTTTCCATTCTGAAAAACATGCTATACTTGAATGTTCTACACCCTGAGAAGAGAGCCTGGCACACGTTTGGGATGTTAGATAAAGGACTAGATCTATCCCTGATTGATAAAAGAACACAGAAGCTTGAGATGCATAAGGACAGAGAAAATGAGAATTAATGTCTGTTTATCTTTGCTTTCAGGGAAGAAATTAAACTAATCTCATCAAAGATATTTAGGAAGTTTCTGACTGTACTCTTTAATCTTTGTTTCAGAAAACAGTAGACTGCATTATTAAAAAGATCATTGCATGTGGGAAGAACATTCAGCTGGGGTATGTTTTCAGATATGAAATTAAAGAATTTGAAGTTAATTTCAGAGCTGAAGAAACTGCTAGTCAAACAGTGTAGGCCATTTGGGAAATGTTATTACATTATTTAAAACATATCTATTCAAAAATGCATATGTGTGCTGCTGTACAAATATGCTATGGGTGTAATCACAAATGAAAACTTCACTGATGTTGAGCTCCGGCTACAAGTTGGGCAAAGGTATTGATTTGATCTCCTTTTTTGAGTTGGTACATAACTCAAATTTTGTCAGAGTTGAGAGAATTGAGAAACCCTTCTCTGTCTTTATTGTCAGGAGGTGTGTGTGTGCGTGTGTGTACGTGTGTGTATGTGTGTATGTGCATACAATATTTTAACCTCATATTGTCTACTAATGTGGTTAGTAGGGAGGAGACTCATTAGATTATGTGCATTCCTGTTTTATATATATTGTAAAAATTGGTGGGTGAAGCCATCTTGCAACCTGGTATCCTATGAGAGAGTTTAGCACTTTGCTTTCTGTCCTTTCCCATCACTTTTCCTAGATACCCATCCTTTGTTGGCCTCTGAGTATTGGAGAACTCCAAGGCTCAGTTATTGGACCACTCTTTATTCTTTTTTTTTTTTTTAAGATTTTATTTATTTATTTGACAGAGAGAGACATAGTGAGAGAGGGAACACAAGCAGGGGAAGTGGGAGAGGGAGAAGCAGGCCTCCTACTGAGCAGGGAGCTCGATGGGGGGCTGGATCCCAGGACCAGGGATCTTGACCTGAGCCGAAGGCAGACGCTTAACGACTGAGCCACCCAGGCGCCCCTGGACCACTCTTTATTCTAACTAGAGTCATTCTTTAGATGATTTCATCCAAGTCCCTGGCTTTAAATGCCATCTAAATGCTGAAGGTGTCCATATTTTTATTTCTAGCCCCAGTAGCTCCTGAGTTTCAGACTTTTGTGTTCATTGTCTGCTGTATATCTCTCCTTGGGTGTCTGAAGTCATCTCAAACTTAGTGTGCCTGAAATGCTAAATACTGATTCCTGCCCCCACCCCCCACACACCCCTCCCCAGCTTGCTCCTCTCCTGTCTTCCTCACCTCAGTGAATGGCATTACCATTTACCCAGTTGCTCAGGTGCAAATACCTAGGGATTAGCTTTGAACTTTCTCTTCTCATTCATTTTACATTCAGTCCATTAGCAGGTCCTGTAGCTATGCTTTTAAGATACATAACACATATGTTCCAAAATAAATCACAGCTGTTCAACTGTTATCTTCTTACATTGGACTGGCTTCATTTTCCCAAAGATCTGTGTTCACTCTTAACTTGATGGTAGTCACTATTCCACCTTCTGTATTCAGAGGGAGTCATCAAAAATATAAAATTAATCCTATCACTCCTTGTCTTCTAAAGGAAGACTTTTTGTCCTACTGGGAATGAAATCTCAAGTTCTTTCCATGGCCTGCAAGGTCTGCCATGGTTTGGCCATTGCCCATCATTCTTTATTCATTTTATACCATTTTTCTTCTGTCCCCACCTCATTCATTCTGTTTTAGCTATACTGGCCACCCTTCTGGCCCACCAGCTCTCCACCAAGGGCTTTTGTTCCCTCTGCTGGCAGTGTGCTTCCCCCAGATATATGCATGGCTTATTCCCTCCTCTCATTTAGAATTCCTTTCTCTTCCTCCTAGTTACCTGCAGGCTTTCCTTTCTCATCTCATTCAGAATGTTGTTCTTTGACTACTTTAGTTAAAATAACAATCTTGTCACTCTCTACTGTTGCTTAATATTTTATAGCATTTCTCATTACCTGAAAAACTATTGGTTATTTCACTTATTTGCTCATTGTCTGTCTCCCCAGAAAGTGTGGAAGCTCCATTTGGATGGGGCTTTGTTTGTGTCTCCACAATGTTATCTGGCTGCTGTGTCCCCAGCAACAGTATCTGGCATATGATGAGGGAATGAATACATGATACATTTAAGTTCATTTTTCTTCCTGATATACTTACCCATTCTCTAGCTTTTATCTTGTGATAATTTAAACTGTCTCTTTATATCCCTCCGATGTTGCTTGAATACTCAGCAATGTTCTGGTCCCTTTAGAATAGAGGAGCGTCTGATTTAAGAGGCAGTTGAAAGAGCACAGTGGGTCCAGACTCAGGACTTGGAAAGAAACAGCTGTGAGTTTAGTGTTGTCTAATTACTGACTTTATGATTTTTGGACAGTTTGATTCACTTCCCTTGACCTCATTCCTCATTTGTAAACTCAGGGTAATGACACCACATTCATTTGTTTGTTGTAAAGAATAAAATCATGTATGTAGAACTCCTCGTGTAGAGTTAATGCTCAACCTGCTCTTATTACCTTTGGTGCTAAAGAATGTGTAAACAATTTTTTTGCTGATCAAATCATTGATCCAAATAATGACATTTGTCAGTGTTTTTTTTTTTTCTGTTTATTTGATAATCTGGAGGTGATTCTGGGTTTCTTTAGGATCTGCTTTTTTGGAAGAGGGAAGGAGGGTGGGCAGGTTGCTTGACCACTTGTAAATGGGAAGTTTGGGCTCAGATAGAAGTGTGGGCAGTTCCCCTTTTATCATTTACATATGCAGTAGAGTTGATATTTAAAGTAATACAGATGAAGCTTGCAATAAATGAACTTATGCATTTTCTATAATTGATCTCATCTTGCTTGTTAGCCTCCCTCCATCAAGTATCAGAGATTGGGGTAACATAAACTTGCTAATTAAAGGTATACTAGTCTCTTCTCATTTAAAAAAAAGGGGCTCATATTTTGGTCATTTAATTTTTTTGTGGGTAAATATCCAGTTTTCCTGAGTTTCTCTCCTTTCCCTGTTTTCCTTCCTAAGATTCAGCTCATGTGGCAAGAGAGGCTTGTGGGGTTGGCACACTGACTTCTGTGACTTTGTTGGAGTCTGCTGGGCTGTGGCCTGTTTTGCTCAGGCCCTGGGCATCTGGTATTGTGCCTGCAGAGGTGAGACAGGCCCTACCTGCATTTTTAAGGTACTCTACTAGCACTCATTCCTGAAATTTTTTTTTATTATAAAATCTCAGTTTCCTGCCTGAGGTCTCCATCAGCCTTGTTCTGTAAGTACATGTTTCTTCAGGTTCCTTCATTCTCTCAACACCTGGAAAGCCCTGGACCATGGGAAAGATATCAGGATCTCTCAGCTGCTTGGCTTCACTCACGATGCTGGACTTCCAGAGCCCAGTAAGAGAACACTTTGGTCCTAGAAACCCAGAAACCTTTGCCATCCATTTCCGAACTACTTTTGGGGTATTGTCATGTTGCTCCCATGCCATATTGAACAAAATGCATTGACAGAGGAGTTTGCAGATTTTCCTAGACTATGCTCTGAAGGGCAGAGGCCAAGCAGATCTTACACTGGAGCTTCCTCATAAACTTGAGGATTTCTACCACACTTCCCTCCTCTCCACTGCCTAAGGTTTATTTCTGGCTGAGAAGATAACCTTTCCACCTCTTGCTTCTCTCTTTGTCTCACTAGTTCCTACTCTTCAGAATCAGAGGAAGAATTATTCTTTCTGCTTCCTGTCAGGTGGGAGCTTCCCCAGTATCGTATCCTCCATCCCCAATACCCTATGGCTTATAGTAAAGCTCTGTGATTTGAGTTCAGCATGTTTACTTTTGATACATAAGTGGGGAATTTATAATAATACTAAAGAAAACCCAAACTTTTAATTTTGCTATAGACCTTGACTTTCAGAATTATTATCTCACCAAGGACTCATTAATTTAAGCTTGAGACTTAGTGTATACCATTGACCTTCTTCCTCTAGGCAGAACCCTCCCTCCTCTTTTCAGGAGATACTTGACCTTCAAAGTGGACGGTGTAGAGGGAAAAGACTTTCAAAGGAATGATCAATACTTCTCTTTAATGTGTTGATAATATTATGGCATTACACTGTTTTGTAATCCCCATTTTCTCCTGGGTCTGATGAGCATCTAGATGTCACCTGTTTATGATGGCCCTGCTAATCTCATGATATTCATCAAA
Organism: Leptonychotes weddellii; assembly: GCF_054177405.1. NCBI lineage: Eukaryota > Metazoa > Chordata > Mammalia > Carnivora > Phocidae > Leptonychotes > Leptonychotes weddellii. Next base: position 84,657,469 of record NC_138371.1, on the reverse strand, counting down.
TCAATCAAGCAGATCTGGACAAATGCATCTACTTGACTGGAGTCAATGAGCTTTAAAATGACTTCTCTTATATATATGCCTTATACACATGTCTTATTTCAAGACTATTTTAAGCATTTATGGAATGCTATGTGCCTGATATTGTTTTACAATCTGGGGCTATAAATTGAAAAGACATAGGTTTTAGCTATAAGGAAAACCCAGTTTAGTAAAGGAAACAGGCAGATAAAAGAATAAGTACAAGGCAGATTGATAGCATACAACTGCAGAAGTGTGAGTAAGAAGACATACAGAGTATGGAATAAGGAATTGCCAGTTCTATTGGGTAGTTGCAGGTCAGGTGAGGGAAGGCTCTTTGTGGTGGTTAACACTGAGTTGGAGGTTGAAGAACATCTTGGCAAGCAGGCAGAAGGGGAGTTGTGCAAACAAAGGCATTGAGGCAAACACGGTGAGTTTAGAGTTTTGGGGACTCTAAATAAATTTTTAGTGGTTGGAACATAGGAATTTTGAGGGATTGGCAAGAAATGAGGTTGTCAGTCGACACAGTTCAAATTAACATGCTAGGTTGTCTTGCAAAAGAGTTTGGACTTTATCCTAAAAATGGGGGGCATTGCAGGATTTTAACACAGAAAGTGTATGGTCTGACTTGCATTCCAGGAAACTTGCTCTGGGTATTGTGTGGAAAATCAGCTGTAAGGGAATGAGCCTGCTAGGAAACCAGATAGGACAAGGCAAAAAGATGATAGGGGAAAAGTAGAGAGTCAAGAGGTGTGCAGTAAGTAAAGTGACCATATAGGAGATTAGGGCTGTGGGAAATGAGATGGAAAATATGGAATGACTTCAGAGTTTTGGGTTTGTCTGATTGGATAGTAGGTGGTGTTACTGAAGAAGAGGGAAGTAGCAAAAAGAACTTCCTATATTATCATTAGGGCAGCAGGCATTTACTGAGCATGTGCTATGTGTCATGCCTTTTGCATTTTTTACTCTTAGTTAATTCTTCCAACAGCACTAAGAGAGAAGGATCATTACTGTTCCTAACTTTTTGAGCTCCAAGGGGTTAGATGTGTTGGTAAAGTCACACAAATAGAAGTGTCAGAGCTAGGATTTGCATCCAATCTAAATGACTCCATAATTTGCTTTAAAAATATTTTAAATTTATATATTTAATGTTTAATATCATTCTCTTTAAAGATAATGAACATTCATTATATAAATGAGAAAATACCTAAAAGTAAGAACAGGAAAAATATTCAGGGTCTTGCCACACAAAAAGCGAAATCTTGGCTCTATTGTTCTGGGTGAATTTTCACGTGAGGAGGGAAGTTTGAGATGTCTACAGGTTATACCTCCAAGATATCGTGTAGGTGGTTGAGTGTATGAATATGGATATTAGACTAGCAATCAGCTAGAGAAGGAGATTTGGAAATCATCAGTGGACAGGAAGTAAGTAAACCATAAAAATGGAGAAAATATGTTAAACATCAGCCCTTTCTTAACTCTTGCAACTGTATGGACCCTGACCCTCCATAAAAAATAAGCAAACAAATAAATACATTTAAATTTTGTTTGAAGAAATGAAAAGATCAGTTCATTTAAGCAGATTTTTATGGAATCTCATACTTTCTATCATGATCAAGCTTTTGTCAATGATTCTGGAAATTTCTAGATTTTTCCCATGTTAGTCTGTCACAAATTTGTCAGTATTTCCTGTTTCACCAATAATGGGACCTACGTCCTCCTAGCATGTTAATTGAACTATAAAAATGACACTCTGAGGCAGCTAAGTCTGTGGAAGCATGAATTTGTCAAATAAAAGGATTTAAAGACAATTGTTTTTAAAGAATAGCTTGCACTCTTGCATTATCACTTACTTTTTCATCCAAATGATTTCTGTGTTCTTGGGAAAATATCAGTATTCATCATTGTTAAGTTGGGGAAAAAAAACTGCACAGGGTTATTTTATGGATGTCAAAAGCTACACAGGAACTGAAGAACACCACGAGGTACTAACCATGTGAAACAGTTTGTGTTCCTTATACCTTGTCCAAAAATAATTGACTCATTAATCTCAACTATATCAATCTGGCCCCATTATGAGGGTCAAAGATAGGTTAATTCTAATAAGTGGATGAGTATCAGTTCACAAATAGGCATGCATTTAACAGATATTATCTTATCAAGAAAGCAATAATTAGAAAAATTATTTAGTGAGGTGATTCAGGGGGAAATGCCGTAAGTGAAACCCCCAATATCTACCTCAGGATTATCAGGAGAATAAAAACTGAGCTGTGGTCCTAAAAATGACATTTAAAAGTGGAGCACAAAGTAAATTTCTCTTCTCTATGGGAAAATGTTTCCAAAAATAATAAAATGTTTTCACTAAGGGAGCAATAATTTCACCCAAATCATAGAACACTGGGGAAGAAGAAATATGGGGATTTACATCAGATTGCTTTGTCTTTGAATCCCCACCCTGTCACTTCACTATTTGACTTTGGGCAAGTAATTTAATCTTCACAAGTGTCTGATTCTTTCTCCATGAAGTGGAGCAATAATGTATTTCACAGACTTATTTTAAGGATTGAACAAGAAAATATATGGGAAAGTATCAGGCACAGTCCTTCATGTACTGTAATTGTTCAATAACTTTTATTTTCCCCTCTTTAATAATGGACTCTAATCAGGTACATACTGGCATGGTCTCCCTTTTCAAAAAACCAAACCAAAACAAAACAAAAATACCCCACTGTTATTATGATTTTGAAGCTGAGCAAAATAACTGTTCATTCATTCCAAGTGGTTTCTTTCTTTCTGCTTTTTCTTTTGCTTCCTACTAAGACAGTGCTTTCTTTTCTTTCATTTAACTTAACATACTTAAAAGCACTGTTTATACTTCTATTGCCAAGGGTAATCATTCATCTGGAGTAAGGCCATGTCCCATTGTTACAGTTATTGATGCCTGTTGGGGGGATGTTCGAATTTTAGCAAGTCTGTTTGAAGATTACATTTCTTACATTTCCCAAGAGGAATCCTAGCTTCATCTAAAGTTCTCTTTGATGATACTTATATTTATATGCTTATCCCTCATAATGGACTCATACTCATGAATGTCCCATTGTTCTTTTCTCCTGCCTCATAACCATCCCACATGCATAGGTAAACCATAAAAATGGAAAAAAGGTTAAAACATTTTTTTAATGTTCAGTGGAAAATTAATGAGAATTGACTATGCCATACACTTTCTTATGGGTGGGATTTGATAAGTAAGGCAGAATTCTTGCCATACTCCAATGGAAGAGACAGATACAGGAAGAACCAACAGCAAAGACAGTGCTGTAATGGAGGCATTGCCCTTATTATTATAGATACCTAAAGATGGTCCACGTGCAGTAGCTCACCACCTGGATCGCAGATAAAAGCTGCACGTGTCAGTAAGGCTGTTTCTCTGTAGTGGGCGTGTTAGGAGGTATGCAAACAAGGGCACCCCGACAGTTTTGAGGTGGCTGCCTATGTGCTGAATTGTCATATGGTTGGGTTCTGAAGTGCTCCTTTTGTTCCCCTAGGAGCACTGGGTGCCCTTTGAGCTCTGGGGCTTTACTCCAGTTGGCATGATTCTGTGATCCAACAACCCAGCTGTGGGGGCAATGTGTAAAGTAGTAATTGAGGAACATCCATTGTGAATTGCACACAGTGTTCTGAGAGCCCAGAGGCCTTTATGGGACAGAGAGCAAGCATAGTGTTTCCAACCCCCTTTGGCCAGAGTTCCATGACTTCGATCTTTTTTAGATGTGGAGCTTCTACATTTAGTTTTATTTCTGAGAAAATTGTGTTAGACGGGGTCCAGTCATGGGAACAAAAATTATTCTAGATATTTTAAGCACAGAAAATTTAACATAGGGATTTGGTAACATAGGTGATGGAAGAGCTGGAGAAGCCAAACAGTGGACAGTGTGGTAGCCATGAGGTGACATCTGGAAGCTATTGCCTTTCCTCAGTCTGGAGAAACAAGGGGAAGGAGAGGTGTAGCCAAAGCCCAGGAGTGGGGGGCACTTGGTGGAGGCTGCAGTTGTGGCTGGCCTGCCTACTGGTTGCTACAGAGGGCAGGATTTTCCAGCAGGGGCTGGAACCAGGGAGCCATCAGAGAGCCCACCCATCAGAGAGACAGGGGAAGGAATATCTTGCCTTCTCCTTTTCTGCTGCTCTCCAATTGCTTCCTATTGTAACCTAGTAAGAGAACTGGGAACTTAGAGAAGGTAGTTCATAGGAGAAGGGTCAAGATCGCATCTGAGATCAAACCAGTGATGGCCTCGGAGGCAGACATGGATGTGACACCTCCATTAGGCACCTGCTGCAGGAATTGTGGTTGGCAGATAGCCTCTGACTGCCAGGTCCTTCAGTTTGTCTCATCTACAGGGATCCTGCCTGCCTGAGGTCGTCTGGTGCCTGAGCTAGGAGAATGAACATATGATGGCCGGGTCATCAGGTCTCCAGGTGCTACAACTCTACCAGTGGTATTCTCTCTAAAGCTCCAAGATGGGTGGCCAAGGCATTGTCAAGCATGAATTGCAGTTTGACTTCTCCCTCTAACCACTTCTGCTTTTTCCTTCTTCCTTTCACAGGGGGGATACCTCGTATATCCCTTGTGCCTCAACTCCATTTCAGTATCTGCTTTTAGATCACTTGAACTTGAATGTGGATGTACTTATCAACTCAAACCTCAGATGGGGTCTAGGGCAGAGGGAGGAAAGAAGACATTTTGGATCTGAGAGGGGAAACAACATCATACAGATTAGAGCAGCACCAGAAAAGGGAGAGTCCCTTGAGCATTAGAAAACTTGGGCACGCCATCATGGAGGAAGTGAAAAGATTAGGAGATTTGAATGGGAGGGTAGCAGTGAAGAGGAGATTCTGGAAGAACTGAAGAGCTCAGTCGAAGGTGTAACAGTGGGAATTATTATGCTCAGTGCAAGAGGTAGAACAAGAATTTAGGACCAATGCCAGGTCCTAAATTCTGCCCTAGGGAAGGACTAGAAACCATGATAAGAGAAAGGTTTTTCTTTCAAACTTTGCAGCATCTGGTGGAGACATTTCACAGCGTGGCAGGAAGAGGTGTGCAGATTTTAAATAAGCTTTTTAACAAGATTTGGTATACTTGTTCATTTTTGGTTTTTGCCCCATGAAACCTTTAATCACAAAAGCATAATTAAGCCAGATAGAAAAGTCTTTGTTTAGATAAAAATTCCTTTTATTTCCTGGGATTTCATATTAGAAAGGAAGAAAATCAGAATGGCACCATTATAAGCAATTACATAATGGAATGGTGTGCTAACCAATTATAAACTTTGATTCAGGAAAGGAGTTGCACAGTAGTACACAAAGGCAAGATGTGCTTTTTTGTTTCTTCCAGAGTAGATTTGGGTAGTCTGTGAGCATGAATTTATCATGCTTCTAAAGAAGGTAACTATGCTAAAAATGCAAATATTATCTTACAGCTATGTTAAGGAAGAGAAAGGTGTCATCAAAAATTATATATTATTCCTGAACATTCGGGAACATAAAATTATATATATATATACACACACACATAAAAAGAGTATTTGGACTATCCCTGATACTTACCATGGTGTGATAGCCTGAGGACGGAGCTGTGGTGAGTGCAGCAAGTAGTCAGATGTCTTCCTATCCTGTCCCTTATCTGGCCCTGGGAAGACTCATTGGATTCCTGAGACCAATTAGAGATTTTATTAATGATGGATGCTTATCACCAGGGGTCAAATCAAGAGTATAGAGTCATCCCAATAAAATGAGGCCTTTGTTGCCATAAGTATGCACATTTACAGTGATTTGGGATTGAGACAGTGAGCTCCCCAAGCTGTTGCCTCTTCTGATAGGAATCTAAGCGTGGTGACAAAGGAGATACCAAGTACTGAGACAAATATCTGAAAGCTACTCTGAGGATTCTTTTATGCTTAATATCATGTAGGAAAGGAGCCATAACCAGGAAATGCAATCATTTTGTTCATTAAAGAAATGAATACACTTTCTGCTGCAGTAATTTGATAATGAAATTGATATATTACACAAAGCAGGAGTAACATTCCAGTACCTGACTGATTTTCTTTAGTTATGAAGCTGATGCTAAATAATCAACATGAGAATCATTTATAGATGCCCTTGTTTTATTAAAAAGCACTCCATGATTCCATTTTAACCTTACTTAGTAATTCATACAGAGTGCAAGCGACAAAGACATCATCATAATTATACATTGAAAATTGCCCTACTGGGATATAACTTTTTTATTCATATGATGTAGAATTCAGCAAGAATATGATCAGAGCTTGGTATGTGGAGAAGAAAATCACATGCTGAAGCTCTGCATGGGTTTTATGATACACAGCTTCCCATATTAACTTTAGGACAACATTAGAATTTACCAGCAACTCTCTTTCCTTAGGACTCTATTGATGTGCAATAAATATCAAAAATAATGGTGGAAAGTTGAGATTTCAATTTTTATACATCCTGCTGGATCTATATGTAACCATATAGCTTATTTAGAATTTATGTAAAGCTTAGCTGTGGTCACAGGAGATACATGTGAAAAGCTTTCGTCTGACAATTTTCCTATAATAGTCCTCCCCTCCATGCACACACAAGGAAGACTTTCTTTTTCTTTTTCCCCTGAATTAAAGGTGGGAATGAAGATGTTTTGTGAACACATGTTAGTTTGGATGGAAATAAATGGAATCACTTTGATATAGAATCAACCTTCTGGCAAGGAAGCCTGCTGCCCTATTGAGAAAAAGACTGCTGCTGGCCAAGGTGCCACTATGCTAATAAAGTCACAGAGAAGCAAGAATGAAAATCACATTTGGCCAAAGAATCTGAGGGTGGGCTTTCCATGACGGAAATGAGTATGCATTGAGGGTTGCTTTACTTTAGCTCCATCTAGAACTCTCTGGAAGGCAATCTTTGGAGTTAGGAAACCTCTTTCTGTTAGGTACGGACTATAGGCTGAAAGGGGAAAGGATAGCTGGGGGCTTTGGAGATGTTTCTGTCTCCTGGAGCAAAGGGGATGCGTATTCCTGGGAGGGGCACCATGCCTTTCAGAGAAGGTCTTTAGTGGCCAGTTTAGAAACAAGTGAATATATGTCTGGAGTTAGTGTTAACTTTGAAATGGTAAAATATGCAGGTTTTCATATACAGTATATTAATATTCCTTTATGAGGTTTCTCTGTAGTAAACCTGAATAAGAGATGCATGGATATGATTGTCCATTGATTCTCAGAAGGAGCATGGAATCCCTGAGCTTGATTGGGTCTCTTCATCAGTGTCCATGTGAGGCTGTCTACCCAAGTCCCACCCGTCAAAACCATATCAAAGAGCATATAAGCAGATCATTAGCTTTTGAGATTCTCATGTGTGTCTTGATTTTTACCTTAGACCCTGGGAGGGTCTTCCCTGCTTCAGGCTTTTATTTAGTTTGAATGAATATGTTAGAAGTGAACATGATGTGGAATTCTAAAACCATGCAGCCCAACTTGGCCTTATCCATCAATTCTTATAGGAAAACATTTGCCAAGATTACAGTGTGCATCTGAATATTTTCATGCCATCTGGGTTGTTTGTCATGAAACTTTTGGGGTGGAAAGATCATCATGTAGAACCTCCTTCTCTGTGCTTTGAAGAACTTTCTTTGAGTACAGGCTCCATTATTGAGATCATCAAAGATGTAAGGGCCCTTAGAGGTCTTCTAATCCAGGCTGAGGCCAGAGTGAAACTCTTTGCATAGTATACCTCTGGCCCATGTAGTTAGGGCAGTGCAAGTAACACCAGCTGTCCTTGACATTTGGACACTAGGGATCTCCTATTACTCAACCCAGTGCTTCTCAACTTGAGCCCACATTAGAATCATCTAGAAGGCTTGTGAAAAACAGATTGCTGGGCCCATCCTTGAAGTTTTTGGTTCAGTATGTTGAGGACGGGGCCCTAGAACTTGCATTTGTAACTTATTTCCAGGTGCTGTATGTCCAGACACCATATTTTGAGAACAAAAACATAACCTATAGTTTTTGGTGGTTCTTGAGATTTGAAAATTAACAAAAGAACATGTAATTTAAAAAACAGATGTTAAATTAGGTATACACTGTAAATTCTAATAACTTTTTCAAGAATGCTTCTCATTTTAAAATCTTATTTGGATTTTATTATACTCCTTTGAATGTATTTGTTGAGAGCAATGAAGACTTAAGACCTAAGCATTTATTATATCTTTCTATTCACTTTTTGCCAAGAAGTAAGTCTGCCAATCATTTTGAGAAAGCTGTAAGGGTTTTAGTTATGCAAAAGTTTTGTTGAGGATAAAATGTTCTTATTCTCTTGAAAGTTTGTGCAGAGACACATTAGATTGAACAAGACTTTTAGTGGTTTCAAAATTCATAATTAATTTCTCACTCTGATCACAAATTCCCAATTTCTTCCTCTCTTCTCTCTCAGTTTTTAGAGAATAATATTAACAGCAATAGCAGCTACTATTTATTGAGTGAATGCATTTCTATGCCCAACACTTTAATGTTTGGGGGTCTCTGAGTCTCCCAATAACTCTGTAAGTTAAATTTTCTTTTTATAATGCTGCCCACATGAGGACATTGATACTCAAAATCATCATATGACATATGCAGTTTGATGCCTTAGGTCGTGTTGCATCTTCTTCATTAAAAAACAAATTTCCCCCCACAAATGGCTATATCTGGTTTCTGAAGCATTTTGGGTTTGTTTACATCAATGTTAGTTGAAGAAAGTTTAAGATGTACTGAGTGCCTTCTAGACGCCATCCATTTTGTATATGTGATTGTGTTTACTCCTCACTGTATCCTGTAAGTAGAGTAATGTGTCAACCTCATTTTGAGGATGAGAATTCTCGAGCTTTGAGAAAGAGTAAGGGAGCTACATAAATAATATGGGGAGCAGCATTTGAACCTGAGTCTTTCTAGCTCCTAAACAGGTACTTTTCATAAGACATCAATCACAGTGCTTCACTAAGCCTCGAAATGGTCTTATTATAATTGGTATTAAAGTTGATAACTGTTGTGGTTAGTTCACCTAGCCATGGTCAGACTTAACCATGGGTGGAACAGGAAATCGTTCTGCTAGAGAGATTTGTGGTATATGGGTAAGTCCTGTCCCCACCCTGCCTTCCTAGTAAATTGTGCAGGGACTAGGGAGCTTGTTAGTTATCCATTAGTGTTCTAGAACTATAACTGCATCTTTGCTCTCTGCAGTTGTCTTCTGCAAATGTCTCCATCCTTGGGAGGACTAATGCACTAAAATGCCCTCTGAGATTGCATTTCATTCTCTACTGAAATAAGCCAAATGGCCTTTCTTTAGAAAAAATGTTCAGATATTTTTGTTACAGAATATTAGAGAAATACAGAAAGGTAAAAGAAATAATATAACATTTGTGTATATACCACCAAGCTTTAGCAAATGTATTTATTTCAGTTTTTTTTTAATACTGTAACACTTTTTTTTTTTTACATCGGAAACCTCTTACATTCTTTGTTTCAAACCCATTTTTCTTTACCCCTTGTCGAGTTAAACACTAGCCTTTATTTGGTGTTTGTAATTCCAATAAGTATTTTTATACTACTGCTGCATATTTAGAGAAATATGTTATACTGTTTGATGTTTTTAAAATTTACATAAATGGTTTCATACTTTGTGCATCATTCTACAATTTGCTTTTTCACTCAACCTCATATTTTTTGAGATTTATCTATGTTGATAAGTGTAATTTTAGTTCATTGATTTTCACAGCCATATAATGCTGTGTTGTAGGACTACACTAAAGATGATTTATCCATTTTCTTGTGAATGGCCATTTAGGTTGCTTCCATATTTTGCTATTAAAAACAGTGATATAGTGATCATTTTTGTGTATCTTTCACCATGAGTACATTTGAAAGATTTCTCTAATATATGCCTAAAAGAAAGGTAAAGCAAATAATATAAGATACTGAGAAGTGAAATTGCAAGGATAAAGGGTATTGTGCATTTTTGATTTTCCGGGATGATGCCTCTTTTCTAAAAGGGTTGTACCAGTGGACACTACCACTAATAGTTTATAAGAATTCTTTATTGTAAGACTATAATATCAGATAATTAAAACTCTTTCAGTCTGAGAAGTATAAAATTGGTGTGTTAATGTGGGTTTAATTTTCATTTCCCTAATTATTGATGTTGAACATTTTTTCATATGTTGTTTGGCAATGAATAAAGGGTGGATTTATCTCTTTTTAGGCATAAAGATAAATGTTATAGCTAGTGTTTTATTATATTTTAATTTACTGATTCATTTTCATCAATACTTTGTGCCATCACTTCTTATATCCTATTCCTTTATTTTCAATTTTTTTCTTTCTAAAGTGTATTCTTTAGTAGTTTTGTTAAATTTCCCTTGTATTTGTATGTCTAAATATATTGAACTCAGTCAAGAGTGGTAATTTATCTGGTTGTAAATTGGAGATATAAATTTATTTTTTCTCAGCTATTTAAAAATACTGCTACTTTTTGTTGTTGCCGTTGAGAACTCTGTTGTCAGAATAATTGTTTGGTTAGAGATCATGTATCTTTTCATTCTGAAAATACATAGTCTTTTTTCTCTGTTTGTTATGTTCTGTAGCTTTTCTATGGTATAACTAGATATAAATTTATCTTTAAATTTCTTGCCTGATACTCAACATATCCTTTTTTTTTTAAATTTTATTATGTTATGTTAGTCACCATACAATACATCATTAGTTTTTGATGTAGTGATCCACGATCCACTGTTTTCGTATAACACCCAGTGCTCCATGCAGTACGTGCGCTCCTTAATACCCATCACCGGGCTAACCAATCCCCCCTCCCCCCTCCCCTCTAAAACCCTGTTTGTTTCTCAGAGTCCATAGTCCCTCATGGTTCATCTCTCCCTCCAGTTCCCCCCTCCCCATTTTTTCCTTCCTTCTCCTAATGTCCTCCATGTTATTCCTTATGTTCCACAAATAAGTGAAACCATATCAACATATCCTTTTAATTCTAGGGTTCATGCCTTTCCTAAATTATGTCAAATTCTCATCTGTTATTTTGTGAGTATTCTTGTCCATTATTCCCTATATTCTTTTTTCTGTAACTACTCTATATTGCATGTTATATAGCCCTTCAGTCTATCGTCCATGTCTCTGAACTGCACCTTACTGCTATTTTCTCCTTTGTCTTTTTTTTTTAAATTTTATTTTATTATGTTATGTTAATCACCATACATTACATCATTAGTTTTTGATGTAGTGTTCCATGATTTATTGTCTCCTTTGTCTTTGATGGATTTCTTATAATACTTTCTGATTATTTAATTCTTTTCTTTGATTATGTGTAGGCCTCCACTTATCTCATCATATTGTTAGCTATTGTTCCTCCAAATCATCTTCTAATTCAGTGACTTAAAACAACTCTCTTATTATTGTTTACCTGTCTGTGGGTCAGCAGGAAATCAGCTGATCTTGGCTGGACTCAGCTGGGGTGGCTGTTTAGCATGTGTCTCTCATCTTCCTTGAACCAGAGGCCTAGAGAGAGATGTTCTTCTCCTGGTGATTGTAGAGATATCAGAGGGCAAATGGAAACAGTCAAAATGTTTTAAGGCTCAGTCTTGCATCATTTCTACTTCTTTCTGTTGGACAAAGTGATTCATACTGGCTGAGCCTAAAGTCAAGGGATGTGGAGATATATTCTGGTTTTATGGGAGGAATTCCAAAGAAAATGGCAAAGGATATAACCCCAGGGAAAGATGAATAATTGAGTCCAATAATGCAATCCATGATGACTATATATATATTTTTTATTCTGTTATAACAGAATAATAGCCCCTAAAAGAGTCTCACGTCCTAATATCTAGGGATATGTTTTATGGCAAAGGGGGATTTTGTAGATTTAATAGAGTCCAGTCCTTAAAATAGGGAGATGACGCTGCATTATCCAAGGGGCTCAATAGAATCACATGAGCCCTTATTAAACACAGTGATGTGACAGAAGTGGAAGACACAAGAGATGTAAGAGATGGGACAGCCAGAGTCCAAGTTTTAGAAGGGTTCTGAGGTGCATGGGCACATAGACTCAGAATAGAGAGGGAGCCTGCCGGAGCTAAGTGTGGCCCTGAGATGATAGCTGACAAGGAAACAGGGACTTCAGTCTTAATGCAAGGAACTGAATTCTGTGAACAGTCTCAATGAGCTTAGAGTAGATACTTTCCCAGAGCCTCCAGGAAGGAACTCAGCCATGTTGACTCCTGGATTTTGGTTGTATGAGATTTGGAGCCAAGGACCCAATTGAGCTATACTATGCCCAGATTTCTGACCCAAAGAAACTGGTAGATGATTATGGAGGGTGTTTTAAGCTGCTAGGTTTCTGGTAACTTGTTACGGCAGCAATCTCAACAGTTTTGATTTTGTTCTTTCCCATAATATCTTTTAATGTAATTTATGCCTGTCTTTGTTTCATGATTTATTTGTTCTTTTTACTAAAATTTATTTTTATTTTATAATAAAAGAGCATCCTAGATATTTTTATAGTTCTGTACAAAGCTAATTTTATTTAAAGTGAATTCTTTTATTTGCTGAGATATTTGCTTGTCTTTCTTACCATGAAATTTCTTCCTGTTTATTGGTATTTTGGTTAGAAAATTTTAATACGTAATTAAAAAATTGACATTGTTTCAAATCTACAGAAAAATTAAAAGAATAATGAAACAACTCCTGCATCTCCTTAACTCAGTTATCTTTTCTTTCTTTTTTCTTAAGATTAATTTTTTTTATTTTAGAGAGAGAATGTGAGCTCTAGTAGGGGAGGGCCAGAGGAAGAGAATCTCAAGCCAACTCCCCACTGAGCACAGAGGCTTGGTCTCTATATCAGTCCTGAGATCATGACCTGAGCTGAAACCAAGAGTTGGACGCTTAACTGACTGAGCCACCCAGGTGCCCCTTAACTCAGTTTTCTTAATTGTTAACATTTTGCTGTATTTTTCCTGCCTCCCCATCTGTATATGTGTGTATATAGTCTTTTTCTCACATGATACTCATCATCCCTAAATATTCAAGTGTGTGCCTCCCCCCAAACAGGCACATTTTCTTTCTTTTTTTAAAGATTTTATTTATTTATTTGACAGAGAGAGACACAGCGAGAGAGGGAACACAAGCAGGGGGAGCTGGAGGGGGAGAAGCAGGTTTCCCTCAGAGCAGGGAGCCCGATGCGGGGCTCGATCCCAGGACCCTGGGATCATGACCTGAGCCGAAGGCAGACGCTTAACAACTGAGCCACCCAGGTGCCCCACAAGCACATTTTCTTTATTACCACTGTGCATCCCTCCTACTCAGGAAATCAGCTCTGATTCAATATTGTTATTCATCTTACTGTCTTCACTCAAATTTCACCATTTGTCCCATCAAGATCTCTTTTTGCTCTGTGGCCTGGATGCAGTCTAGGACTGTGTATTGCATTTAGTTGTCAGGTATTAATATTCTCCTTCAATCTGGAACTTTTTTGCCGTCTTTTTTCTGTCTCTCATATCCTTGAGAGGCTTAAAGAGTACAGACATTCATTTTGTAGGATGATCCTTACCATGGATCCATCCAGTGTTGTCCCATGACCAAACTCAGGCCATGCATTCTTGGCAGGATGCCATAGAAATGATCCTATGTTCTTCTCAGTGCATGCAATAAAGAATAAATAATGTTGACCCACCAAATCACTGATGATAGTAGTTTTGATTATCTGATTAAGATGGTGTCTGCTTGGTTTCTTACTTTTAAAACCATTTTCCCTTTGTGTTTGATTAGCATTTTGTGGGGAGACAGTCTTATATGATGCCAAATCTCCCCTGATCAGGCTTAGCTTTTGTTGATACTCCTGCTTATATTAACTACCACTGTCATGATTGCCAAGTGATGACTATCTATCTAGTTCCATCATCCTTTTCATATTTGTAGATCAGCTTTTGCTGTGAGAAAGAATTTTTCCTTCTCTTCTATTTATGTGTTTATTCACTTGTTTTAATTATATCAGCAAGAACTCATGAATTCCTATTTTATTCAATGGAGTGTAATTCTATACTCGCACTATTTATTTATTTTCTCAGATTGTCCTAGATTTGGCTTATGTAGCTTTTTAAGCTTGTTTGTATCCTTTTGACAGATCCCTCTCATTCTTTGAGTACTTCCTTATTTTCTGGCATATCAGGATGTTCTAGGCTCATCTTGTCATCTTGTACTTTTCCTGACCCAGCTGGTAATCAGCTATTTTTCCTGGAGGATGATATTTCTAGGCCAGATCAGGATACTCACTGTGCTCACTGCCACTGGAAAGTCATTGCTCTTAGGATGACTGGATATCATTGCTCTTAAGAAACATGTCATTTCCTATTAGTTGACAGAGCTAGGGAAAAAACCCAAATACATAATAAATAAATATGTATGTATGTGTGTGTGTGTGTGTGTGTGTGTGTAGAATCACATATCTGTATTCATGTATATTTATTTAAGTGTTTATTTATTTAAATCCCATGAGTTCATACCAACACTGTCCATTCCAGTTGAACACTGTTGGTTCTTCTTCGTCTTCTCTCTTTCCATGTTTGTAAGTCTCTTCTTAGTAAGAAATGGCTCCCATTATCTTTGATATACTTGCTTCTTTGCTCACTCAGTTAACATATTTGCTCAATAATCCACTTCCTGGTCTCACACTGCTTCCTTCACCACCTGCCTAACTCTGTTGATGTCCTCTTCTGCTTTGTCCCATTTTCTGTCTTCACATCACCACTGTCTCAGTGCAGCATTCATTTTTCCTCATTGCCCAGCTTCCACAAGCTTCCATGATGCTCTTTTTGTCAAGCCTGGGAGGGGAAAGGAAGGAAAGATGAAAAGGGAAATTTGGAAGTGAAGATACGAAAAGCAAGGCAGCTGGGTCATTTTTAATGAGACGTAGTTCAATAATTTCTTTCTCTCTCTTTACTTATCCATCTCTGCTGAGAGTTTTGTGGTGGCATCTTGTGCTCCTGACTCGTACTGATATTGGGAATGTGGGAGATCCAACCATGGAAATGGTGGGCACCTTGGTTCAATTCCTGATTGCTAGTATCTGTTTCATCCCTCTGACCAAGATTTTCTAGAAGCCATAGCCCAGGTGATGGTCAGCAAGGGTTTTTATTGTTTTAGTCTCTTCTAAATATGGAAAATGCTATCCCAGGTACTGGCTTTAAGTAATTAGCTTCACATTGCCCTGTTATATTGAATAAAGCATTTTTAGTTTTCTTTCTGCATCAGTAGATGAAAGTTTGGCTACTTCTGCTACTTCTAAACATGGAGGTCAGCACTTTATAGTTTTAGCTTTACTTACTGCTTACCTGTAGAGATATATCTCTTTGATTTTTTGTATGTTTATGTATGTATTTCTTAACCTGTTTAGTTTTATTTCTATGTATATAGTGAAGAGTGGGTACATCTTGAGTAAAATTTGAGCATCTTTTTTCCAATATACATCAGATCTATCACCCACCCACCCAGTGCTTTAAACCCTTACACTGGCTCACTATTATCTTAGAATAAATCCAAACTACTTATCAGGACTTAATAAGCCCCATATGATCTGGCACCCGCCTCTTTCCCCAGCTCTTCTCTCATCACTGTCTCCCTTCATTCACTATGACCCAACCTCAGTGAACACCTTTTGGCCCTCAAATATATCAACCTCACCCCCTCCCTGTGGTTGTGTAATAACTCTCCCTCTGCCTACATTGCTACTTTCCCCTTTCCCAGAACCATGACTGGTTTCTTCTCACCATTCAAGTGTCAACTCAAATGTCAGTTTCTCAAGGAAGCTTTTTCTGAGTACCACCCAGTCATTACTCCCATCAGCACTTTCTATCATGCCACCCTGTTTTATTTTCTTCATAGCACTTATCACTGTCAGAAAGAATTTTGCACAAGTATTTGTTTACTTCTTAATTTCCTCAGTGTCAGGGGAGGGCAGGGCACTACTATTCTTGCCACAGTCACTGGCATATTGTAGACTCTTAATAACTGCTTTTTAAATGAAAAAATGAACTGTGCCTACATTGCTAAGAGGAAACCAGGTGCATCTGGGCATTTAGGGAATTGGTAGAGTTTAAATATAGGGAGCGATTGAGGGATCTTCTAAAGCACACCCCAATTACCTTTTTTACAGGTTGATGCCAGCTCTAACTTGTTACCTTTCACTTAAAAGCTCTTATTATTCCATTCAGTGTGATGATTCTTTTCCAGATTTTCTTGAAAATGACTTTTAATATCAGTGCTAAATCCTCTCTTGAACTTAGGTCAATTTACATGGCTCTTGAAGAGATAGGTCACTCAATTATAATGAGTTCCATATTTGAGTGTGCTCAGAATTCCTGTTAATTGTTTTCCTTCAATCTTCATTTTAATATTTTCTCCTAGTCAGAGACAGAGAGAGAGGATGAAAGAGACAGAGAGGGAAGGAGGAAGGGAGAGAGGGAAGCAGGAAGGGAGGGAGGGAAGGGGGGAGGGGAGAGAGAGAGAGAGAAGGAAGAAAGGAAGGAGGGAGGGAGGGATGGAGAGCCCAAGATTTCAGATACTACTTTTCTGTTAGCCTTAATTGTCATTCTTTTAGAATAGAGACCTAGATTGGTTTTTTGATGGGATGTTACTCTGTTTTGAGCTGATTCATTTCAATAGTCACCAGAAATGTGGCTTGTCCTCTATGAAAAATCATTTGATGTATAAGCATTAAATTGACTATATTGATTTTAAATTGTCACCAATTTGAAAATGTGAGTTCATGAAATTATGTGACCAAGCTCAAATGTTTAGCAACAAACAAAATGACAAGTTCTTAAGTTGCCGGAGTCAGGCTCTCCATGTGATAAGATATGTCCACCGTGGGCTCAGGCTGTGAGGTGGGAGTGCTCTAATCCCACAGGGTCCATTCTCCCATGGCAGGCCATGTGCTACATTTCCATTAGATGTAGCAATAGGCAGCTGAAAGCAGCAGCAACTTGTGCTGCTCTCTCCCTTACACCTGAAAGTATTAAAGCAGATGTTGCTTTTTCAAGTTTTTCTAGGCATCCTATGGCTTTCCCCACCTTGTTTAATTTTTCACTCGGATCTATCCTATTCAGTGTCTAGGAAATGTTTCTAGGGCTGTGTGAAATTTGCTGGCATAATTATCACATAGAGACAGAATCATATATCTGGAGGTGTGATCTGAGGGTCCACCAGATACGGGTTGCTAAATTCACACAAGACGACTCCAACAAAATTTCACACAAAAATCAAATAGTTTTACACAATTTGAGGAAAAGAATGGAGTCATGTCCTTCATAATAATGGTTCTCCATTGTTGAACATTGATAGATCATCTTTCCTCCATCCAAACTGAGTCCTGTCTCCTCACCTGCAGTTTAAGCCTGTGCTAGCATCTGTGGAGAATAGCAGTTTGCCTCCCTTGTCTGTCTACTACCCTTTGTATTGCTTGAAGGCAATTGTGTTTATTCACGGGCTGTCTTCTTTTTTATTCTGAAATGTTTTTGGTTACTATAGCCTTTTTTCTTAAGCCTAATATCTCAACTTTTTATTCTAGATGGGAGTAGCATTACAAACAGATGTCTTAAAAACATAATTGAGCACAGCATTTGAGAAAATAATTAACGATTTAAATGAATATTTAGATATGCTAATTAAAGCAATTTTAAAGTGTTGATTATTAAGCAAATGGTTACGTAGGCTTGGGTAGCAAATTTTCAACTGTTTTTGGATTCTTTTCTTTTGGGGATTGAAAATATCTAGTTTGAAGAAATCAACAAATAATGATCATTTAAAATGAATCTATAGGTCTATCCAATGATAACTGGGTCTAATTTGGGAATTTTAGACATGTGGAAATGTGGCTCATGCCACTCTTATCTTAAATTGCAATTGCCATTCTCCATTTGTTCTACACTATATAAGGCTAATGGTCCTTCATGTTTTTGTCCCTTTTCAGATCATCCTTGGGCATCCCATGAAATGCTTAAGTAGTATATCAAAAATATATTCTTTTATACCAAACACACAATCTAGATAGTGATACTTTGCTTGATAGCAGCTTATGCCAACACTGTATTTTATTTATATGATCTAAAACAGTGGTGCCATTGTGATCATGCAGCTTCATGAGTCCAGTCTATTTTTGTTATTATTTTTATATTCCTTTCAAATATGTGTTGGAATGCTACACTTGGAAATTGACCTAATATTTCTGGGTGATGAAGTACCCTTCCTCCTTTCATTATCTGAATTGTTCTTGCCACCCAGTGTCAAAATGGGGGGAAAAAAAAACAGGCTGACATCCCATCATATTTTCCCATGGTGCACCCTCATTGAATTATTTCCAGGTGGACGCGACAGATGTTCATCAAGTCGCTCCCGGCTTCCACTGTTAATTGAACCATAATGAGAGTGACAGCAGGGAAGGACAAATTACAGGAGTAGAGCTACAATTTGAACTCTGTATTCTTATGACCTTCCTAGAATTTTGGTTTGGGCTGGCAGTCCCTATTAACAGGTTACTAAACCAGGAGTCCTAACTATGAATCATGGTTTTAGAGAAGTCACTTAATCTTGTTCAACTATACTTTCATCATTTCTTCATTATCATTTTCAAAAGGAAAACAAAATATCGCCTGTTTTAAAGTGTCTGAAATGAGGCCTTCACAAGCTCATGAATAATTTTTTTAAGGAGAGAAGCATTATGCATGTACCTGTTTTAAAAGTCATTTTAACTAGAATTAAAAGTTCTCCACTCGGGGCGCCTGGGTGGCTCAGTTGTTGAGCAACTGCCTTCGGCTCAGGTCGTGGTCCCAGAGTCCTGGGATCGAGCCCCGCGTTGGGCTCCCCGCTCCGTGGGAGGCCTGCTTCTCCGTCTCCCACTCCCCCGGCTTGTGTTCCCTCTCTCGCTGTGTCTCTCTCTGTCAAATAAATAAATAAAATCTTTAAAAAAAAAAAAAGTTCTCCACTCAATTGGATTTGGTGCAGAAGATGTGGCAGAGTTGGTTAAGCTTAAGAAACACCATGTTGATGTGCTAATAGATGATGACTCTAGCAACTAACAGTTGGAGAAGACACTACATTGTGAATGGAATTTACAGAGTTCAAAGAGGTGAGTTCAGAGGAAGGGTGAGTGGCAATAAGATGAGAGATAAAAAGATTGGTTTGAGAGTTGGTATGGCTGTGAATGCCCTGTTTGTGGGTGGCATCCACGAGAGAAGACTGAATGGTCAGCATCTGCTGTCATAGGATGTTTTTAATGTCCATTAGAAAGAGCCTTCCTGCAAACTCTTTGATGTTTTTGTTATGAGGAGTGGTATGGCCCCAAAAGAGAAGCCCAGAACTCAAAGTGTGAGAAGGAAGGGAAGAATTCAGACACATTAGTTGAACTGTAGTGGGAATGTAAGTGGGGATTGATAATCACTTCTCCTATTATTTGTCAGTGGATAAAGAGAACAGCTAGAGAAACCAAATCATTCAAGGAATTGAAAGAGTTAAGTGTGGAGGCCAGTTTAATAAGAGAGTAGATTGGAAAAGATGATTCCTGGTTTATTTGAGGAGTACAGGGCAGTATCATGGGAGCCAGGAAAGTGAAAGAAGGGAGAACTCAGAAGACATGGAGATGTGAATAGAAGGAGCACATTATTGTTGATGGTGGACTTGGTGTAATCCTTGGTCTTTATTCTCAGTCACATCACCTTGGTGGCGACATGCAACCTCACACCACTTGTAGCTGATTTCTTCTGAATATCACCAGCTCAAGACTCTCCTGAACTATGGATTCATGGATTTAATTTCCTTTGTGTCCTCTCTACTTGGATATGTTATAAGCATTTCAATCTTAACATCTGAAACCGAGCTCCTGATAGCCCTCCTACTTTACATCTGCTCCTCTCACCTTACATCCTGTGAATTGCAATTCATTTTGTCAGTTGCTTATGTCTAAAATCTTGATTCTTCTCTTTTACTCACATCTAATCTACTAGCAAATATGGTTGGCACTTCCTTCAAAATATTTCTAGAATTTGACCACTTCTTACCATTGTCACTCATAACTGCCTCACATCTAGTCTCCCTGTTTCTGTATTTTCCCCTCCCACAGCCTGTTCTCAACTCAGCAGCTAGAGAGATCCTGCTAAAAGGTAAGTCACATCATGTCACTCTTCTGTTCAAAGCATTCCAGTGGCTCCCCATCTCATTCATAATAAATATCAAATTATAAGGCCCTATACTCTACTTCTCCTCTTGCTAACTTTATTCCAACTTCACAGGCTTCCATGCCTTAGGAGCTGAGAATTTACTGTTCCTTTTTTTGTTTTGTTTTGTTTTATCCAAATTCTTATTTTTTTTCTTTAAATATATATATTTTAAATTTTATTATGTTATGTTAATCACCATACATTACATCATTAGTTTTTGAAGTAGTGTTCCATGATTCATTCTTTGCGTATAACATTCAATACATGCCCTCTTTAATACCCATCACCAGGCTAACCATATCCCCACCCCCCTCTCTCTAGAACCCTCAATTTGTTTCTCAGAGCCCATAGTCTCTCATGGTTCATCTCCTCCTCCGATC
>NC_138371.1:84600995-84636281 GCF_054177405.1 Leptonychotes weddellii | reverse complement strand
TGTGTCATTTAAAGTCTTTATTTCCTTGTTGATCTTTTGCTTAGATGATCTGTCCATTTCAGTGAGGAGGGTTTTAAAGTCCCCTGCTATTATTGTATTGTTTTGATGTGTTTCTTTGCTTTTGTTGTTAACTGGCTTATATAATTGGCTGCTCCCATGGTAGGGGCATAGATATTTATAATTGTTAGATCTTCTTGTTGGATAGATCCTTTAAGTATGATATAGTGTCCTTCCTCATCTATTACTATAGTCTTTGGTTTAAAATCTAATTTGTTTGATATAAGGCTTGCCACCCCAGGTTTCTTTTGGTGTCCATCAGCAAAAAAAAAATAGAAAAAGAAAATTAAAAAAATTAACTTTGAAAGACAAAAGAATCAGGGGGAAAAAAGCCATGAAATCTATGTGCTGTATTCCCCTAGTGCTGGAGTTCTGCCGTTCTCATTGATTGGTAAACTTGGTCTTGGCTGGCTATTCTTGCTGATCTTTTGGGGGAGGGGCCTGTTGCCGTGGTTCCCAGATGTCTTTGCCGGAGGCGGAATTGTCCCGCCCTTGCCGGGTCCAGGCTAAACTAATCTCGGGTTTGCTCTCAGGAGCTTTTGTTCCCTGCGAGCTTTCCGTCCAGCATTGGAGGAGGAGAGTGAAAATGGCGGCCTCCCAGTCTCCGCCCCGGAGGAGCTGAGAACTCGGGGCCCCGCTCCTCAGTGAGCCCCCAGAGAAAAGTTGTCAGTCGCTCCCATCTCCCTGGTCTCTGGCCGCACTCCGTGCTCACCTGGCCTGTGACTGAGTGTTTCTATCTCTGGCACCTGACCCTGTGTGGAGTCTCCAAACCCAGCAGATCCCTGCGGTGCGCTCCCACACCACTCCTCCTGGGGGAGGAAGGGGAGTCTCCCCGGATCTGCCACTTGTTGGGTCCCTGCTGGAAGAGCAGTGGCCCGACTGTGCCACGGATCATGGTTTATGGCAGCCCCCAGCTGAGAGGCCACTCCTTGGCTCCGTCTCTGCAGCTGGCTTCCCAGCCCCGATACCTGGGAACTCTGCTGCACTCAGGCACCCCCAGTCTTTCTGTAACCCCGAGGGTCCCAAGACCACACTGGCCCAGTGAGGGTTCCACCCCCTGCTTAGCCACTGGAGCGACGTCCCTCAACGGAGCAGTCTTCTAAAAATTCTGATTTTGTGCTCCCCAGCTCTATCACTTGCCAGTAGCGGCTGACAGAGGCCCCCTCTTCTGCCATCTATCTTCCTGAATATCACCTCAAAATCACTTCTCCTCACGTCCTACCTTCCAGAAAGTGGTTGCTTTTCTGTTCAGAGAGTTGCTGCTATTCTTTTCTTCAATCTCCTGTTGAGTTCATAGGTGTTCAGAATGGTTTGATCCCTATCCAGCTGAATTCCTGGGACCAAACGAAATTTAGGTCTCCTTCTCCTCCACCATCTTGCTCCTCCCCACGCAGTTACTGTTCTTTATGCCTGTAACACTGTTGCCCAGATATCTGTATAGCTTACCCTTATCTGTTTGAAGTTTATTTTGTTTACTGTTATACTCGTAGCATCAGAAACAATATGTGGCACACAGTAGGTACTCCTTAAATATGTATTGATAAAATTTATTTTGAATTAAGGTATGTGCTCAAAGGCTGGTGATTTGGGTATCATGGGGGGGACTTGCCAAAGAAGTGAGATGGACCTATTTTGGCACATGTAGGAGATAAGACTTGGCATAGAAATGCTTTATGTCAGGCAGAAGTCTAATTTTAGGACCTTATTTTTTTGTGGTTCACATTCTATAGTAGCTTCTTCTACTTATTTTTTAGCCTCTTAAGCTGGTTTCTCTTTGAATTGCCTTTAGATATTTATTTAATTCGTATTTGTTGAGCATCTGCTATGTGCTAGATCCTTTAATAATGGGTGCTCATGAAATTTTATCCAAGGCAATCCCACTATAACCCTGTGGTTTGGGTATCATTATTCTCATTTTTCAGGGGCAGGTGGAAATAGAGATTAAAGGATGAAGGGACTTGATCAGAGTCACAAAGTAAGCCAGTGACAGAATGAGATCTTTAATTTGCTTCTTCCTAGTTTTGAGTCAGGTGCACGCCACTTTGCAGTCTCTAATCTATCAGCAGAATTATCAAGTGTCTACTCTGTAAGAGTCATTATCATTTACTATTCCTTATTACCTTCTTCCTTTTCTAGAGATCTAGAGAAATAGAAAGAACCTAAGTGCATTAGTCATTTATTGCTGTGTAACATATAACTCCAAAACTTAATAGCTTAAAACAACAATAAACATTTATTATCTCATACAGTAGCTCAGGAATCTGGTGCTGGTTCTTTTATGAGGTTGAAGTTATGACATCAGCTGGGGCTGCAGTCACCTGAAGGCATGACTGGGGCTAGAGGATCTGCTCCCATAGGGACTCACACACATGCCTGCCACATTAGTGCAGCTTTTTGGCAGGGTCCTTAGTTTCTTGCCATGTGGACTTGCAATAGGATTGCTGGAGTGTCCTGATGACATGGTATCTGGTATTACCCAGATAAGTGATCAAGAGAGCATTAAGACAAAAGTTGGTATGTCTTTTATGACCTAGCCTAGGAAGTAACCCTCTATCTCTTTCATAATTTCCTATTCAGTGTGGAAAGGGACTATACGAGGTGTGAATACCAGGAGGTGAGAATCATCAGAGGCCAACTTGGAGGCTGGCTTCCACTGTTATCCCATTTCTCCCCATGATTCTCATCTTTTTCACATGCAAACTGAATTTGCTCCCTCTCTGGCCCCCCAAAGTCTCCTAGCATCAGCTCAGTGTCCAGAATCCCATCATCTGCATCAGGTCTAGGTATCATTATTGTTATTCCCCAAATTTTGCTGGTTAGCGGTCAGGTCATTTTTATCTCAGCTGTGCTGAACACGGAACATTTAATAAGCATTGATTAAATGTCTCTCTGTGCCAGGCACTGTGCTAGGAATGTAAAAACTAATAAGGCAAAATATTTATCACTGTGGAGTTCACAATCTAATGGATGAAAGAAATGTCTAAATGATTATTGTACAACATACTTTAGGATTATAAATTTGGGTAGTGAGTAACTCTGCCCAGATGAGATGGAGAAGATTCTGCAGATAAAGTGCCATTTTTGCTAGACCTTGAGTGTTGCAGACAAGTTCATAAAGCTGACAAGAAAAAAAGAGCATTTTGCCTAGAAGAGATAGCATGAGCAAAAACTGCTTCTTCCTTCTGAGTACGAGCAGACTGAAGGGCTCAGCCCTTGCCTCCTGTTCTTTCAGTACTGCATTCTCTCAATTGGAGAACTTGCCCAAATTTTCTACTTTTGTGGACTTCACTACCAACTTAGTGGACCTGATTTTCCAAATTGTATCTCTAGCTTTGACCCCTCTCAGTTCCATTTCTCCAACTCTCTAAAAGACATCGTTGTTTGAATATTACATTATTACATCAAACTTGTGACAAAGAAAAACAATCATCCACTTCCCTTAACCGGCTCCTTCTTCCAATTCTTTGTCAGCTTGAGACCTCACTGTTAGCTATGACTGTCTCCTTTTTTCCTCTACTTTGCACTTCCTTTGTTATATCTCTTGCTGCTCTTCCATTTTTCCATTTCTACCTATAGCATGTGTTTACACATAAATTACTGCTCTAGTTTTCTACTTCGACCCTATCTTCCTTAATCTGCCATGTATGCTGCTGTCAATTATATAGTCAGTTATATATGCTGTCAGATTTTCATATTTCACATTTGCTCTGTGGTTCCAATCTATTCCTAAAGCTTCATCCTACATTTCAGCACTCATTTCTTCCTTGAAATTCCATTTGTTGCCCTGTGTTCCAATCTTGTCTAAAATCCATTTATCTTTCAAAGTCTTCTCCTTGAAGTCGTTCTAGGAACTCCTAGAATGCTCATTGTCTGCAATGGGAAATTGTCACTTACATAAGCTGCTTTGTTTCATGAGTTGAATCTATTACTTATTATATGTCCAGTAATTATAGTTAGTTGGCAAGCTCTGAAAAAGAGGGGCCAAGCACAGTCTTTCTTAATTTTACCCAAGCCTAGCACTGTACTTTGTCTCTACATTCTGGTATTCATTAAATATTTGGTGATGGCAGTATTTGTTAGGAAATATCGTGTTAGAGTAGGAGCAAAATTATAGGATTCTGTTCACCGTGTTGCTGTGACATAGTATCATGGAGTTAGGTGCATGTTGGATTTAACAGCATTCAAGGGACCACCCAGATCCTTTTGTACTAGAAATTCATTTAATGTTAAGTGAAATCAGCTGGCAGTTGGCTGGGGCAGTGACTATCACTATGATAGAGTTTGACCTTAGTTTCTGAGTGGACAGCCAAGTACAGCAGAGAATGTTGGGAAAAGATTTTATAATGGATTTCGGTTGGCCTCAGACTCTAGGAAGAGGATCTCATGGCTGGTACAAATGTAAGGAGTAGGAAGGGAAAGCAGAAGGAGTAGACATCTTGATCTCTGTTTGATTTTAAGCTCTCATTACTGAACACAGGGCCAGCTTCAACAGAAATAAATCAAACTGAGATTACCTTCTTGAAAGAGGCAAATTGTTTACATTTATTTTACTTTTCATGATAAAAGATATAAAAGTTATTCTGCAACCAGCTTTAATTATTTATGCAGTATCATGAAACCCAAGGGTCTGCTTCCTCTCTTGCTCCAGGCATTTCCATTAAAAGTTGATGGTAATTCTGTGTTTAGATGAGTTTTGCAGAGCACAAAGAAGTGGGAAGCTTGTCCCATTTTGCTACTTGGAGAAGAATGGCTACATGGGGAAACAACACTATTTTTAAAGTAGTCTAAAACATTGAAATTTTGAGGAAACATTAAAGTTTCTTTTGCAGCAGATTATTTTGCTTCCTGGGAAAAACCTTAGTTCACTGACAGATTGAATCCACACAGTGCACTGAAATGGCCTTGCTGAGCTGGCTTCTTCTAGCAGGCAGCAGATGTTTATTAAGCACTCAATATGTGCTGCAAGTTGTACCATATTTGGTGTTGGGTATATACAGTGTGTTCTCTGGATTTTCTTTTAAAAATTTGCAGCATTATCCTAAAACTGGGAAAAGACAATATTAGAAGAGAAAACTATAGACTGATACCCCTGATGAATAGAGAGAGATGCAAAAATTCTCAGTAAAATACTAGCAAATCAAATTCAGCAGCACACTAAAAGAATCATTCACCATGATCAAATGGGATTTATCCCAGGGATACAAGGATGGTTCAATATCACCAATCAATCAATGTGATACAACACATTAGTAGAATGAAAGAAAAGAATCATATGATCATCTCAATAGACACAGAAAAACATTTGACAAAATTCAACATCCATTCATGATAAAAACTCTTAACAAATTAGGCACAGAAAAAACATATCTCAAAATAATAAAGGCCATATATACCAAGCCCACAGCTAATATATTCATTGATGAGAGGTTGAAAGCTCTTTCTCTAAGATCAGGAATGACGGGTATGCTCACTTTTACCACTTTTGTTCAATATAGTACTAGAAGTCCTAGCTATAGCAATCAGCCAAGACAAAAAATGTATCAGAATTGTAAAGGAAGGGGGCGCCTGGGTGGCTCAGTCGTTAATCAGCTGCCTTTGTCTCAGGTCATAGGTCATGATTCCAGGGTCCTGGGATCGAGCCCCACATCGGGCTCCCTGCTCTCCCTCTCCCACTCCCCCTGCTTGTGTTCCCTCTCTCGCTGTCTCTCTCTCTCTGTCGAATAAATAAATAAAATCTTTAAAAAAAAAAAAAGAATTGTAAAGGAAGAAGTAAAATTGTTTCTACTTACAGATAACATAATTTTATGTATAGAAAATCCTAAAGACTCTACAAAAAAAACCTGTTAGATCTGTCAATGAATTCAGTAAAGTTGCAAGATACAAATTGAACATACAAAAATCGGTAGCATGTCTATACACTAGCAGCAAATTTTGTGAAAAAGAAGTAAGAAAATCTCATCTATAATAGCATGAAAACAATATAATACTTAGGAATATATTTAACCAAGAAGGTGAAATATCTGTACTCTGAAAACCACAAAACGCTGATGGAAGAAATTGAAGAAGACACAAATAAATGGAAAGGTATCCTGTGTTTGTGGATTGGAAGGATTAATATTGTTAAAATGCCAAAAGCCATCCAAAGATTCATGATAATCCTTATCAAGATTCCAGTGGCATTTTTTATAGAAGTAAAAAGAAACATTCCTAAAATATGTGTGAAACCACAAAAGACCCCAGATAGCCAAGGAAATTCCAAGAAAGAAGAACAAAGTAAGAGGCATCACACTTCTTGGTTTTAAGCTATACTGTAAAGCTGTAGTTATCAAAACACATGGTACTGGTATAGAAA
This sequence comes from Leptonychotes weddellii, assembly GCF_054177405.1. Taxonomy (NCBI): domain Eukaryota; kingdom Metazoa; phylum Chordata; class Mammalia; order Carnivora; family Phocidae; genus Leptonychotes; species Leptonychotes weddellii. Next base: position 84,629,872 of record NC_138371.1, on the reverse strand, counting down.
CAGACAAATAGACCAATGGAACAGAATTAAGAGCCCAGAAATAAGCCCAAGAATATATGGTCAACTAATATGTGACAAGGGAACTAAGAATATTGAATGGAGAAAAAACATTCTCTTCAATAAATGATGCTCAGAGAATTGTATATTCATGTATAAAAGATGAAAATTGACCCATATCTTACACCACTCCCAAAAAAATAAAATGAATTAAAGACTTAAATGTGAGACCCCAAATCATGAAACTCCTAGATGAAAACATAGGAATAAACCTCCTTGACACGGGTCTTGGCAATGATTTTTTAGTTATGACACCTAAAGTATAAACAACACAATAAAAAATAAACTAGTGGGACTACATCAAACTAAAAGTCATCAGTACAGCAAAAGAAATCATCAATAAAGTGAATGGACAACCTATGGAATGGGAAAACATATTTGTTAATCTGTATATCTGATAAGGGGTTAATATCCAAAATACATAAAAGATTTATACAACTCAGTAGTGAAAAAAACAGCCCATTTAAAAATGGGCAAAAGACTTGAATAGACATTTCTCCTAAGAAGATGTTTGAAAGGTCAACAGGTATATGAAGATGTTCAACATCACTAGTCATTAGGGAAATGCAAATTAAACCACAATGGGATGTCACTTCATTCCTGTTAGAATGGCTGACATCACAGAGACAGATAAGTGTTGGCGAGGATCTGGAGAAAAGGGAACATTTGTGCACTGTTGGTGGGAATGTAAACTGGTGCAGCCACTATGGAAAATGGTATGGAAGATTCTCAAAAAATTGAAAATAGAACTACCATATGATCCAGCAATTCCATTTCTGAGAATATACCCAAAGAAAATGAAAACACTAACTTGAAAGGATCTGAACCTCCCATATTCCTAACAGCATTATTTACAATAGCCAAGATGTGGAAACAAGGGTCCAGAGATGGATGAATGGACAATGAAGTTGTGGTATATATTTATACAATGGACTATTATTTAACCATAAAAAAACAAGGAAATCCTGCAATTTGTGACAACATGGATGGACATTGACGGCATTATGAAATAAGTCAGATACAGAAAGACAATATATGATCTCACTTACAGGTGGAATCTTAAAAAAAAAAAGAACAAAAACCCAAAACCAAACTCAAAAAAAAAAAAAAAAGATCAGAATTGTGATTACCAGAGGCAGAGAGTAGAGGGAGGAATAATTGGAGGAATGTAATCAAAAGGTACAAATGTCTAGTAATGAGATAAATAAGTACTAGGGATGTAGTGTACAGTGACTATAGCTAACACTGCTGTGTGATACATACGGAAGTTGTTAAGAGAGCAAATCCTGTGAGTTCTCATCACAGAGAGACTTCCCTTCTTCTTTTTTTTTAATATATCTATATGAGAAGATGGATGTTAGCTAAATCTCTTGTGGTAATCATTTAACAATATATGTGAATCAAACCATCATGCTGTATGCTTTAAACTTATACAGTGAGGTATATTATTAATTTATTAATAAAACTGGAAGAAATCTGTAAAATAAAGGTATTTTGAATTATACATCCTAATTTAATGTTTTTAAAGCTTGGATAAATGAGAGGACAAGAATAGAAAAATCTCTCGTGTTTATACCATGTAAATGCGACTAACATTCTTAGTATGTTTTTTTCTAAAAAACTTCATGCATAGATTTTTCTTACATAATTTGAGTCAAATATAATATAATATTGAGGTTTTTTCAATTTATCATATACACATATTCCACATTTTTATACTTTTTAAAACTGCATAATATGGCTACACAGTACTCCATTGAGAAGATATAATGAAGTTAATTACTCATTTCTCTGTAGTAGATATTTAGGTTACTGTCTTTCTAATTAACATTACCATGTTTCTAATTAACATTAATAATAAACCCTGATATGAATGCTTCTCTGCACAGGTTATTTTTTTCTTGTACTTAGAATTGTTTCTGGGGTACTTCTTTTTTTTTTTTTTTTAAAGATTTTATTTATTTATTTGAGAGAGAGAATGAGAGAGAGCAAGCACATGAGAGGGGGGAGGGTCAGAGGGAGAAGCAGACTCCCTGCCGAGCAGGGAGCCCGATGCGGGACTCCAGGATCATGACCTGAGCCGAAGGCAGTCGCTTAACCAACTGAGCCACCCAGGCGCCCTCTGGGGTACTTCTTGTTCCATCCAAAGCTCCTTCACCTGACCAGCTACTGTGAATCTGGCTACACAGGCTTGCCTTCTCCACAGAGTTGTCTTTCACTTTGTGGAGGTATGTCTGGAGGAAAGGGTCATTTTAGTCAAGGACGTGGAAATCATGAAATGTGAGTAATGGGGAATGCGATAAACACATTGAGCCTAGAAAGGAGGAAATTTGGAGTTTTGTTGTGTGGCAAACAGATGAGATACACTTTTGCTATAACTGCAAAGGGAAGAGTTAAGGTTAAAGGCTTTAGATAAGAAAGAACAATTATTGGGTGCCTGGGTGGCTCAGTTGGTTAAGCGACTGCCTTCAGCTCAGGTCATGATCCCACGGTCCTGGGATCGAGTCCCGCATCGGGCTCCCTGCTCTGCGGGGAGCCTGCTTCTCCCTCTCCCACTCCCCCTGCTTATGTTCCCTCTCTCACTGTGTCTCTCTCTGTCAAATAAATAAATAAAATCTTTAAAAAGAAAGAACAATTATTCTAGATTGAGGTGCATGTCCTAATGAAGTTATCCCAAAATGGGATAGGCTGCTTTGTGTGGCACTGAGTTAGTTCTCTGTCTTTGTAAATATTCTGTTATTACTAAGAGTGTTAGGGAAACTGACAAAACAAAACAGTATTAGGGGAACTGAGTTATAGAGATCTATTCTAACATTTTAATTCCTTGATCCTTTAAGTGTTTGTGTTAGTGCTATCAATAACCTCTTATATGTTTCAATATTTACTTCACCATTTATTTCTTCTTGTGCTTGTAAGCTAAGAAGTTGCAAGAAGAGTTGCTCTAGAGCAAGAGGAGGATCAAGTTTAGAATAACAATGGCATGTGTTAGAAATTGTTAAGGAAATATAACATTGTCATTTAAGAATTGATACCAATTTTTTTCAAGCTTTTGTTCTCACAGACATCTGTTCCTGATCTTAAGATTTCTGAGCATCATTCCTCTCCCCATAACTGACAGAGGTCATGTCTATGTTGCTGTTAATATCTAGTGCTCTGATACAGCAAATATCAGATGTGTAGAGAGTTATATTTTAAATTTTAATAAAAAATTACTATACTAAAACATTACTTTTAAAGACCAAGGTTCTTTGAAGGCTGAGATTCACTATTAACTCTGTTAAAATGAGTGATGATTTCTAGAAATTATAAGGCATCTGACAGTTCAAAACTCTTAGCCCAGAGGACATGAGTCATTTAATTTTCTTGAAGAATTTTATCTAATCATTAATTTTTACTTGTTTTATTAAAACATCCATTTGGCATTTCATTTTCTATGCACTGTTATACCCAGAAAAATTTTCCTCCTGGGGGCCTTAGAGCCCCTCCAACACTGTAACTGTTGGTCCTCATTCCAACTTGGAATTGGCAACAGTCTGTAAAGTGTATGTTAGAAAAGGGGTAGCATTAATAGGGTGAATAGCAAATGTTAGGTATCTAATGAAGTCTTTGGAATGGAATTTTTCAGTGTTTTTTGGGGGGCATGTTGGAATCAAAGTTTTGTTTTTTTTTTTTGAGAGAAAGTGAGTCAGCAGGGCAGGCAGGGGGCAGAGGGAGAGGGAGAGAAAGAATACCAAGCAGGCTCCAAGCCCAGTGCAGAGCTCAATGCAGGGCTCGATCTCACGAACATGAGATGATGACCTGAGCTGAAACCAAGAGTCCGATGCTTAACCAACTGAACCACCCAAGTGCCCCTAGAATCAATTTTTTATGTTTGAGGTTACTGGCTTTCCTACTCTGATTCTTTTTGTTCATTATAATTTTATTAGATTAGAATACACCCTGCTGTACCTATTCACTTCATTCGTCCTTCACTTATTCAACATTTACTATGAACATACTGTGTCTAGTTGTTAGGCTACAAGCTACAAGCTACAAGCTAGGAATACAAAATGAACAAAATATGGCTTCTGATTTCAAGGAGAAACTTTTTGGTCAGACACTGCAGAAGCCCCAGTGCTATGCATGTCTTTAACAACCTAGTATCCTAAGTAGATCATTGAATGCTTGCCAAGAATAAAGTACAGACATGTGACATTGAACACTCATCTCAGCCATCCACTTGGTTGTCCCACATGGACCATTGGTAACATTCACTGGACACTTTGGTGGTCACTGTTGGCTCTTTTGCCTTCTTCTGAAGCCCGTGGTCTCCATGCAGTGTGGAGCTACTTCAGGCATGGTTCGCCAAGGACATCATGACACAGAGAAATGGTTTTTCATTCCCACATTGCACCGCTGGACCTTTCCCCTCCTCCGTGCCCACAGTTTTCTACCCTCATAACTGAGACTGGAAGGTTTAAACATACTTTCCAGAGTGAAATGGTTGCAAAGAATATATTATATAGTACATAGTTTTAATGAACTGTGGGTAACAGTAGCATCATTTCACAGAAGAGATCTATCCTATTGCTGTTTAATTAAAATCTTTCTGCTGATGGAAAGTTCTCTCTCTAGTGTTTTCTTTAATGCATTCATGATGCATCTGTCTGGGCTCCCTTACTAGAGATATCTTTCATTATAATCCACTTATCTAAGTTTGTAATTAAACTTCTAAATGTAAAATTTCCAGTGGCAAATTGCCAGGGTATCCAATGAACTTGTTTTCTTTCTCTGAGAGAAATCACTCTTTGAAAGTCTTGCTTTTGTGTTTTGATCATTTTGTCATTTTAAAAGTATTTGAGTGTGTGTGTGTATGTGTGTATACATAAGTGCATACACATTAATAGTGTAATACATGATGATGAAGAATGCCTTTCTATTTAGTATCATCAATTTCTGCCTGTTTCTATGAAATTGAAGGTAGATAGCATTGATAAATAAATGTATTGCATTTTTTAAGGTAGAAAAATGGTAACATGAAATGTATTTCAAGGCAGCTGCCTTCAGGCTTTGTTGATATATTTAAAACATCTAGAGACAATAAAATTAAAAAGAAAAACCCTTGGAACTACTAGTGGAAAGAACATAATCTGTTTTCCATTGGTTAAGCATGTTCTTACAACTTTCTTTGTGGCTTATACAATAAAAGAAGAATCTAAAAACACCTTTTGCATTTCAACTTAATTTGGAATGTTCTCTTTCAGGTGTTACTCCATTCTTTTGGGAAGTATGAGATGAGAAAGGATGAGAGTAAATTCTATCAAATCTTCTGAATCTAATGTGCAACTCATTAATGGTCAATGCCTAAACATAATAAATGAAAGCTTATAAAAGATAATGGGAGAGATTGCTAGAAAACTTTACAGGCTTATAAACATATTACTATTTTTATGTCAACTGTGGACACATTTTTCAATAAGTTCCTTTGCAACAGTAGATGCATAATTAATAAAGAGAAAACAAAACTATACTTACAGTTTAACTGGATAATTCTGACATTAAATATTTAGAATCTTACATTGAAGAAAATATTAATGACTAATTAAGTATTTTTTAATTTCAAAGGTCAATAGTATTTGAGAAGAGGATGTTATCCTGTTCACACATTCTAGTTATACTGAATTCTTATAAAGCTCTTCAGAGTAATTGTTAAATATAACCTTACACAAAAATCACTCTTTCTCCCCATTCATATATATAAAACATAAAAAAATATATATTTACTTATTTATAAAATTTGGTAAAAAGAGATGATCAGATTCTTTCCTGCACCTTTAACCCTAACCGACTGTAGACTAACACCATTAGGTGCCTGTTTTATTTCTTAAAATATCTACAAAACTGATTGTACTAACTTTATTACTCTTTCTAGAATGTAATGCTTTCAAATTGAATGCATTTTCTTTTTGTAATTAACCTAAGTTCCTCCAAAAAAGTTATATAGATTTTATTTTTTCTTTAATGACTACCTTATGTTTTTTCATATTGTTTCCATTAAACTGCTTAACTTTCATGTTTCCTACTTTATATGAAAAAAAGAATCTTCACCTGAAGACTTAAACATAGACAATATAGAGCTTTTTCTATTCTCCTGATCTTTTGGGTGTGTGGAATAGGATGCTTGTAATTTATTTATAAAGTGAGAGGAATTTTTCAACTGTTTGCCATAACCCATATGATTTTCAGGGTTTCACAATTACTAAATTAACTTTACTGGACACAGAGGAAAGAATTCAAAAACTTGAACCAAGAGAAATTCATAACGTTATACAGTTTCCCATTGGGCTGTTGAAAATCTGATGAATGTTATTTCAGGGACAGCCTGTTGTTCTAAATTTAAATAATTTCCATTTGTCTATAAACTAAATAAGTTATAGTAGCCATTAAAATTAAAATAACAAGTATACATTTTAATCAAAGATTTCCTTTTTTGCTTTAAATGCAAGGGTTAGGATCCTGACAACATCATTTATGGAAACAGAGCAGCATTAAGTAATGATGGTAGTTGTTGAATAATAATGCAGGGAAGGTCCTATGATGACAAGTAGGAAACTATACATTTTTTTTAAAAAAGATTTACTTATGGGCGCTTGGGTGGCTCAGTTGGTTAAGCGACTGCCTTCGTTCGACTCAGGTCGTGATCCTGGAGTCCTGGGATTGAGTCCCACATCTGGCTCCCTGCTTGACAGGGAGTCTGCTTCTCCCTCTGACCCTCCCCCCTGTCATGCTATCTCTCTCTCTTTCAAATAAATAAGTAAAATCTTAAAAAAAATAAAAGATTTAACTTATTTATTTGAGAGAAAGAGAGTGAGAGAGCATATGAGTGGGGGGAGGGGCAGAAAGATAGGAAGAGAGAGAAGCAGTATCCTTGCTGAGCACAGAGCCCTTGTGGAGCTCAATCCCAGGAACCTGAGATCATGACCTGAGCCGAAATCAAGAGCTGGACGCTTGACCGACTTAGCCACCCAGATGCCCCAGGAAACTATACATTTTTAGAAACCATTCCTTTTAGATAAATTTTGTTTTTGTTGGTTTCATAATTTTATTCCCTTCCCATAGGAGGCATAAAACTTTATGTTTGGGAGCTATTTTGCACTTTAAAAAAAGTAAGTGATAAGTTTTCATCTAAAAACATGGAAATATGATTCTTTTAAAATGAGAGTCAGCACCTTTATTTACTTATTTTTAAATATTTATTTAAGTAATCTCTACACCCAATGTGAGGGTTGAACTCAGGACCCTGAGATCAAGAATCACATGCTTCTCTGATGGAGCCAGCTAGGTGCCCTGAGAGTCAGCACTTTTAGTCCTCTCTTAAATTTGTAGCAGATAGTTCTGTGTGCTAGATAAGACCCCATTACCTGTGTATTTAGACATCCTGCATATATTCCAAATGTTGGGATTTTAGAAAAATTTTACTGTATTTCAGAGTAATCTAATTTTTCAGGTAGATGGGCTTTTCTAGCTGTCTACTTGCCCTTATATGCCAAAGCCCCTTTATCAAAATTATGGCCCACCACCAAGAAAACTTAACTAGAAAAAAATTTACAAATGTAGACTTAATAATTCTTTCTTTCATTCGCTCAACTGAAATCTATTGAATATTTATTGACCATCTACTGTTTCCCAGGCAATATACAAAGCACTAGGCATATAACAGTGAACAAGATGAAATATGCAGATGGTACTAGAGGAGACAAAAATAAAAAAAAAAAAACAATATGTATTAGATTGTCAAGTATTGATCCTTTTTAAGTGTTACAAACACAGAACAAACAAATGTCAAGAGGATAGATTGATTGCAACTGTGTTGAGCAGATGGTGGTCTGGGAAGGCCTTTGAGAATAATGAAGTAAGGAAGGAAGCCATGTGGATACCTAAAGAACAGTACTATAAGGACCTTGAGAAAGTGCATCCTTAAGGAACAAATAAGAGGCCAGCATGTCTGGGCCAGAAGAGTGAATGGAGATTAGTAAGAAGGGGAGGATGCAAAAATCCAACCAGCAGAATCTTTAGGTTTTATTCCATGATGGGAAGCCATGAGAGGATTTTAAGGAGGGCAGTGTATTTTTCTTTCCTAAGTATTATCCTGGATTTTCTATGGAGAGTGCATTGAAGGCAATCAAGAGTGAAAGCAGGAAAACCAGTTAGGAGGCTGATACAGTAGCCCAGATGAGAAATGATGGTGCCTGGCACTAAGAAGGTAGTGGCAAAGGAAATGGGAGGTGGCCTGATACTGGAGAGATATGTGAAGGTGTTACCAGTTAGGTTTGCTGATGGATTGGTTTTCAGATGTGAGAAAAAGGAAGGATTTCAGAATGACTCCTGGGCTTCTAGTCTGGTGAAGTGTGATGTCATTATTGAGACAGAGACGCCGAGGAGAGAATTGGGCTGCAGGCTACATAGGGACATCCCAAGCTTCATTACGCTACAGACACCTCTGTGGAGATGTTCAGCAGTAAATTGCATTCATGAGTTTAGGGAACAAATCAGGACTGGAGATATGGGGATGAATATGGGGAAATGGAAATGTGGAGAGTGACATTTAATGCTGAGGGATTAAATAAGATGACTTGGGAAGTGAAGAAAGAAAAGGAGTCTGAGGTGGGGCGCCTGGGTGGCTCAGTTGGTTAAGCGACTGCCTTCGGCTCAGGTCATGATCCTGGAGTCCCGGGATCGAGTCCCGCATCGGGCTCCCTGCTTGGCAGGGAGTCTGCTTCTCCCTCTGACCCTCCCCCCTCTCATGTGCTCGCTCTCTCTCATTCTCTCTCTCAAATAAATAAATAAAATCTTTAAAAAAAAAAAGGAGTCTGAGGACAGAGTCTGAGATATGTCAATGTAGAGGTCAAAAAGAGAAGAAATGCTAGAAAATGAGGTTGAGAAGTAAAAATGTTCGGTGTCCCTGCCCCAAGTGAAAAAAAAAAGTGATTAAGTAAGAGGAATTGGAAGATTTGAGCAATAACCAGGAACACAAGGAGTAACAAGGACATGATTCTGTGAGGTAATAGATGGTTTTCCATGAGGTGATGAAATTATAAAATGTGTCCATAATACCTCCAGAATCAGGGAGGGCTTGGCAGCAGCATGGGGGATAGCTGCGTAAATATGTTCTTAAATGAGACTATGTATTAGTGGATTTGTTCTCACTGGGGAACCTGAGGCAGCTTACCAGAGTAATCACTACCCTTCTCCTTTATTTGTAGTTTATCACATGTGAAGCACCCTTTCTTTACTGTAATGACTCTTATGAAAAATGACAACAGATGCAGTGACTTTTCTTTGAATAATGTGTGTATTACTTACTGGAAGTAATCAGTATGGGAAATAAACCAACCTCACCTGTTTAGAAACAGGGATATCTGCGTTCAGGTTTACAGGGAGTTTCAATGTATTGCTTGAATCATGGAAGACGTGTTTCAATCTGTAGAAGTCATAGACAGAGGCACACTCATTCAAATAGGTCTACCTATCAATAGACCCACTGCATGTAGGGACATGGGTACTGTAGATGTTAGAGTTGCTTTCAGCTCATGTAACAGAAAATACATAAAAAAGTGGACTTATTTCCCTAACAAAGTGGAAAGTTCAGAAGTTGACAATCTCAGGCTTCTTCTACATCCTCAGCTCTATCATTTGTAGTGGGCGGTGTTCATCGTCATGGGCTTAACATGGCTCTGGTCCCTCCAGGCATCATATCTGTGTTCCAGGAAGGGATAATGGAAAAGCTGCCGATGGCAAAGAACCACACTTTCACATCTTCTGCTTTGGGGTTTTATATTTTCATTGGAGACTAAAACTATATTTGACACCCAGACCATTGGTCAGAACTGTCATGTGGTCACTCTAACTGAAAGAAAATCTGGAAATCTGGAAATGTGATATATATATATATGTGTGTGTGTATTTATGTATATATGTATATATATTTATGTATATATTTATATATATATAAAATAGTGTCTACCACAGCTACCAAGATGTAGTTTTGAAGGTTTTGGCAAATCTGTTTCAAGTCTTCTATCATGTCCTGTGGTGAAAGTTTGTTCAGAGATACGTAAAATATTTGTGTGGACTTTGTGCAGAACTTTCTGTGGCCTCATTACATGATGCAAACGTACTGCAATTATTAATATAGAAAACCAAAGACCACGTGATTGTATATTCTTTGGTATGCTTGCAGATACCTCATGCTTATATTGACGTAATTTAGGATTCTGCAGAGTGAGGTGCATGGAGGAAGAGGCTGGTGTTTAAAAGGCTTGAGGAAGTTTCTAAACATCATGTCATCACGAGGCCAGAGATTACTTTCTCATAAAATAGAGATGATAATATCTATTTTCTCCTTCACAGGGTCAGTGTGAATCTTTAATGGGGCTCTTGGTACAGAGTGCTTTTACCTCTTCAGAAATACAGCACAAAGTCACAAGATTGGGGGGTTGAAAAAAAATCATCTCTCATTCCTTTGCTATAGGGCAGGATTGCATTCAAACTGTTCTTTAAATATTGCTAGAGTAAGAGTTTTTCTGGATTTTGAAAGAATAATGACAGTAGTAACAATGGTAACCTTTATTTAGCAAGCACTCATTCTCTGGCTGGCCCCCATCTAAGTACTTTCTACCCATTATTTGATTCCATCCTTGCCCCCTAAAGGTTAGGAGATGACTGTCCTCCTCATTTTGTAGTTAAGGACCCTGAGGCTCTGAGGCCAGGTGACCTGCCCGGGTCACCACATGTGATGCAATAAGCAGATTGGGGCTGTGGTGTCAGGCCCATTTTGTAATCCAGCTTTGACATTTTCTGGCTGAGGTAACCTTGGAATAATTATTTAACATCCTTAATGATCAGTCTCTTTTATATCTGAAAAATAGGAATAATTGCTCATAGTGTTATGTGAGGATGGAGTGAAATGATATGTAAATTGCCTTGCATAAGCTGCTGAGAGACCCTACATAGGGCTATAAAGAATCTCCATTTTCAGGGTTATGAAAAATTGCTTGTGTTGATACGGGATTATGTTGCTCCTCTCTCTTGGTGTGGAGGAAGGCCACAGAGATCACTTGCAAACGACTTACTACCTCTGTGATCTTGGGCTTGTCACTTAACTCTCCATGCCTCACCTCCCTCATCTCTGAAATGAGGGAAGATAAGAATAACTTAGGTACTTAGGCCAGTATTTTGTATATTGACAGATTAGGAAGGATGGAATGGAATGCACAGTATTGCAGTCAAAAAATCAGGCAGAGAGTTGAGAAAAAGCAGATTTTTCTATGCTTTCTCCAGTACTGTTTAGTTCACAATCACTTGTAGTGGGCATCTAGCTAGAGTGGCCATCATTGAGTCAGCTGAGCATGTCAGTCGGGTGGGTCTCCACCTCCCGCATCCTCCCCTCCAGGCCCTGTTACTCAGCCATCTCTATCGAGCCATCTTTTCCACAAGTCGCCATGAGATGGCGCTATGGAGATATGTGTGGTCAAGTTTGCTTGTATATTCTTTGGTATGCTATTGGAACCGCTTTTCTTTCCTTTTCTTTTTTCTTTTCTTCTCTTTTCTTTTCTTTTATGTTTTGTGCCTTTTAAATATTCAAGGACTTCAATGATAAGAATACATTTAAAGGGAAATGAAATACGTATAAAGTGTAAGACACATTTTTCATAGTTCGAATGGCCTTTGAATGATTAGAAAACTAAGGCTAAAAGGAGAAATGGTGTTTTTTTATTCTTCTTAGTATTCATCAGTTTAGAGCTAACCTTGCAAATACATTTTGGATGCTAAGATATATAGTAAATAAGTTGATTTGGAAACTAAACGCTGGTCGTGATGTAAATTATTCATGCCATCGTGGGTAGCACATGCTTCCTGCATAATATATTGGTTTTTTTTTTTTTTATCGTAGTTACAGTTTTTTATGCTCTACAAATAGAGAAGTGGAATCTCTCATTGTTTCTTGTTTCCCCTCTTTTTTTTATTGTGAATTCTTGTGTGGCTTTTCAAGTGCTGGATACAAGGATGACTCCCACTGTCTTTGAAGGGATAATTGATTAAAGTTTCAGGCATTTGGAGGAAAGATAGGGAACACAGTTTAGTGGAATAAGACAAACCTGTGTTCAAATTCCATCCTGTGCTGTCCATCCACTTGGCAGAGATTCTCATTTTACTTATATGTCTAACACATGCAGCATGGCAAGTGGTAGAAGCTGCACTGAATCTAGTTCCCCATCCTCTGTCCCTAAGCTTCCTTGGGAAAGGGAGGTAGTGAGGTATAGAATTGTTGATAATACAGATACTAAAAATGTGTAGGTGTTTCTAAGAGTAAGATTGCTGTGGCATCCTAAATTGAAATACTTTTGTTCATTCTCTAAGATCTGTATTTCAGATTTTGTTGTTGTCGTTGTTAAGATCAGCCTAAGACTTCTACTGGTACTATCCTTATTAGTCAGTGGTAGACAGAAGATATGGTGACTGTAGGCATCCAGTAGGCTCTCAAGCCACTCTGCTCAGGGATCTGCCACTGGCTTTGGTGAACACAAAAGGAACCTCCAAGACATTGGATTCCTCGGCAGAGTTAGCACAGGGTTCTGGAACGGTAAGGAAGCCTAAAAGGAGATTAGGGCTCACAGCACCCTCTACTCAGGTAATTGTGATGGTTTTGTTGTTTATGTTTTTATTTTGAAAGTAAAATCCAAAGATTGATGCAAAATTCAAGATATTTAAATATGAATTTTTGACTAATCATTCCAGCTCACATGCAGTCTCACTGGAACTCTTAATTCTTTTAAATCTTTTTTGGCTTCCCACCTATAACTACTTAGAGTGTAGCAAATACACTTTTGGTCCTCCTTCTCTTTAGTTTACATATTAATGATTTGAATATGTTTTTAGATAATGCTGGATCCATGTCTGTCACTGATGGGGATGGACAAGGTCCCCTCCTATACCCTGGTGATTTCATGGCATAAAAGAAGTTTTCTTAGCAGAAAGCCAGTCCTGCTAGACAGTTACTTTATTAATAGTAATGATACTAGCTTAGGATCAACTACCCTAAGATGCAAATCATTTTTACCAAAAGTTCTATCCTTAGAATAAACTAAAATTAATATCCATGTTGCAAAACACAGTTGTAGCAAATCATACTCTTGGATGTTTGCTACAAAGAAATGTAGCCAGTTCAGTTCTCTAGGCCTGAGGTTTTTGAATCCTGTCCAGTAATGCTGCAAAGGTTGCGTGAAATAGTCTCACAGGCCAGTCTTGGGGGCAGTCAGGCAAGAGAGCGCAATCTTATTTCAGTGGGCTCCCTCCACTTTGATGCTTCTCAGGCTTGGTATGCAATACAGAACTTGAAGAAAAGGTTTTGGTTGCTTATCCAAGTACTGTCTTCATCCCTTGATCCAGGCTGACTGTCAGAGAGCTGTACACTTGAACTTCACTGCTTGACTCCTTTGTAGAATCTTTTTTACTCATCTGTACTTTTCCACTGTGCCCTCGGAGTATTCCAGGAGAGCCAGTCTGCTGCATATGGCTTGCCACTGTTTCTTTGATTCGATGAAGGGCTGTGTTCAGCACATTGCTCGGCACATCATCTGTGTCTATGAGGACTCATGGGATAAAGTCCATCAGTGCTTGCGAGCAGAGCAGTGGCTCCTCCTAAAACAATAATGAAACAAAGAAGATAAAATTTGCTCCTACATACATGAGGGCTTTAGTAGCTACTTCTTTCTTTGGTCACTAGGAAGCTCACTCCCTGCTTTTAGCAATCTTGTGGGTAAATATGTAGGGACGATAACTTCTACCCTTGATAACCTTTTACTGTTCAATCCTTTCATCCCCCTCCACCTATGTCTCTTAATCCATTTTCCCAGTACGTGCTCCCTGGCATGTCCTCTCCAGTCTCCTTAGCTCTGGGAAGATTTTCTTATTATCATTTGGGAAACTACCTGGATATCCTGTAGGCACATCAGACTTCATATTCTCTAGAGGAAGCTCTTTCTGTCTTCCTTTTCAAACCTGCCCCTCTTCCCCTTTTTTCCTTTGGTAAAGGGGTCCCATCTGTTTGATCATGTAAGTTGGGAGTCCTGCTGCCTTTTTTGTCTTCTCTCTCTCATATCCCAACCAATTGTTAACTGAATCTGGCCACTGCACCACATTTCAAATCCCCCCAGATCCTTTCATTCATCAGTTCTTGCCTGGACTCTTTGCCTAGTTTCCTAACTAGCCTCATCTACCATGAATCCATGATGCACACTGATGTCAGTTATTTAAAAGTTATTTGCTCTCCTAGAATTCTTATTGCTATTATTTACTGAATGAAGCCCAACTCACTCACATGACATTCAAGGCTCTTCATAATGTGCTCCCCAGTCTGTCCATTCCTCCCGCCCCTTTGCATCCTTCACAGCAGTCACCGGCCCACTCACAGGCCCCCAAACACAAAATGCATGTCAGCACCTAGTTCTTGTGGCCTCAAGTGCCCTTCTTGGCTCCTTCAAGCCCTTGTTTCCCTGAGGCTCCTCTCAGATATTACCTTGTGTGAGATTTCCCTCTCTTTTCTTCTCACCACAGAAGATCTAATTGTGTCCCCCTCAGTCTTTCCATTTCGCTTTCTTAATACTACTGTTAGAGCATTCTTTGCCCTATTTTGGACTTAGCTGTGTGTGCATGTTTCTTCCCAAATTGTGAGCTTCTCAAGGAGTTTGGCTAAGTTGAAGGAGGGAATAGACCAGGTATCTGCCAACCCTGCTCTTATAAACAAAAATAGACTGACTGGGGGACTGTGGAGTCCTTAGGACTGGTAGTTTCTCCAATGGGTAAGGATTGAAAGCACGGCTAATTAACCTTTGATCTTAAAATGTTAATAGTATCTGTACTCTCTGTATGGTAATGGGAAATTTGTAATATATCATGATAAAGGTTCTAGCAGTCAATGTGAGTTTTTATAATTTCTGCACAGAAGAAACTTATCTGGTTTTCTTTCTTTCTTTTCCTTTTTTTGCTTCTGTTTTTGTTTTTTTAGGAATAGGCGAGCCAGGAGGCTGAAAATCTGAAGAATGTTTTCAAAGGGTAATCTGGCTGTCACTTGCTGGTTATGGAGGAGCATGAGGAAGCTATTTCTATTACTTTCTCTCTTGCTGTCCCATGCAGCTCATTTGGAAGGCAAAAAGGATAATCAGTTCATCTGGAAACCAGGTAGGAATGTCCTGGCTGTTCCTTTGTCCTGTTTTCATTAATGAGAAGAATAATCTTTCCATCCTTGTTCTTATTTCTGGAGTAGTAGGAAATAGCCAAAGAAGAAGGATAGACTCTTTTTCTTTATAATAAAACTTACATTTAATTTTTATTTTGGCATAATTGTCACCTCTATCTGTGATGCTTGTTATACTTCTGAATTTTCATGTTGTTGTCAATTAAAATTATGATTTCCATAGTTACATCTGCTTCTCCTTTGTCAAATTATCACCACTGTGCAGCACATTTGTAGCAAAAATGACATCTGAATTTAGTTGATATCCTCAGCTAAAAATGCTTTGGACCAATTCTGTATGTTTCTTTCTTTTAGCTGACAAACTAGTTAGCTATTTATTATTGAATATTTTCTAGCATAGATCCTACATATTTAGGTTTTGGAACATGAAAAATTGTCCTAACAGCTTTGCTTATTAGCTGTGACTATAAAGTCTCCTTAATGTGTTTTGAGATCTTTAGCTACCTTGTACATAAGTATATGAATAAGTTTAATTGAAATTTGGAGGCTTGTACATAACTCATGTTCTTCTCTAAGTATTTCCTTAATTTGAGTGTGGAAAAGATCTGTTAATTTTAATTTTAAAGGCTAATACTTTATTATCTTAAATGATGAACCCTAAACATCTTGGCTCTTTGTATCACTGATGTGTTTCTTTGCTCTAGATTTTAATTTTCTTAAAGTTTCATAATCAGATCATTTAAAATATTTATTACTCTTTCAAGAGTCCATTCTTGCAAATACAGATAACTTATACACTTAGTATCTTGGAATAGGAAAATGGGATGTTGTAGAAGATGTATGGTCCTCAAAGAGTTTTCATTTTATTCTCATCAGTTGTAAATTAAATAGACTGCAAATGTATTGTGTCACCATGGAAATATGTACAAAAGTGATATTTGTAATATTTAAATGACTTTGCAAAAATGAAAGTAAATTATGCTTTAAAGTATATTAAGTAAAAAACCCAGCACCATTAGAGATATGGTCTGGAGGAAATTTAACTGCACTAAAGCCCTTATAAATTAATTTAATTGTGGGCTCTAATACCACATTAGTGATTTGTATTTTTTACCACTACTAAAACAGTAGTTTTAGTAAGCTTTGGAAATAGTTCTAAAAGTCAATCTTGCAGTTCTGCGAAGGGGCTATTTTGTTTTAATCACAAAAGGCTAAACATTTTATCAAATCTAAATGAGCACATTTATATGACTTCACTCTTGTCTAAAGTTCTCCCAAAAAGTGCAATTAAGATGGAAAATAGCAAATCTGAACCACAAATGAGATGTGTGGAGAAAAAGGGCTTCTTTGGAAACCAATTTTCAAAATAAGTCTGCTTTTCTAAAAGCAGGTCATTGGAACAAGATGGTACAGACCCATGCTGCAGTGGATGAATTCTTTGATAACTGTCAAACTTCAGTTTCAGAGATACAGTCCTTCCCATCAGACATATTGCATTGTTCCAAATGAGCATCTCTGTCATCACTTTCATTTTCCCTGGTATTCATTACTTTTTTCCCTCCTTAATGTGCCATCAAAAAGGTAGTAAATATATACTTCCCATTTGGGTTTGCTTCGAAATTACAAATATATTACTTGTATGTGACCAGATATTTTAAAAGTAGAAAAAATTTAAAAGATACAAAATGAAAAGCCAAAGTCCAGACTATATATTCCATTCTCCAATCTCTTATGTATCCTTTAGAGATTTTCTCTGCATATGTAAGTACATCTCCATGCATATGTGTGGATATAAACCACATAAGATACACACAGACACACACAAAGTATTAGTATTATTATTATTTAAGGTTCTGACAAAAAAGAAAGAGTATATGCAAAGAAAGTCATTGGGAGCAGTTTAATAAAAGGACTACGAATTGTGGAGTGCCCATGAGCTAGTGTCAATCTTTACGACTTCTGGATCTGCAGGGGCAAAGAAAGGAAGCGGTTTCTGGAATCTGGAGAGAAAACTTTATGGAGAGGATGCCCAACAGATGTCATGACCTTTAGAGAGATATAACCAACCTGCAGTGAGAAGTAGGAAAGGGGCCAGGGGAATGAACAGCCCTTGCCCTCACATCTCCTGCCAGGGCTCTCATTGGCTGAATCCAACCAGAAGCCACAAGGCAAGGGACCCCATTGATTTATCTATACTGACCAGCCTCCTGGGCAGGGAGCAGAGTAGAGAATGGTGGAGAAGGTGGTCGTGAAAATATCTAATTCATACATGCATGTATGTACATATGTACACACACTTTGCTTCATACAATCAGAATCATACTATGCACTTTTGTTTGCAGCTTGCTTTGATCACATAATGATGTCTTGATGAACATTACCTATTAGTGCGCATGGGTCAATTTCATCTTTTAATGGTTACATAGTATTGTTTTGTATTTTTATTCAATAATTTCTTTAACCAGTACCTTTTGGCTTTCATCTTTTCTTCTCCTATTGCTTGGCATTTTAGCAATTTTTAGTGTTTTGCTACTATAAATTAGAGTGACATGAATGCAACACTATTGTAAAGGTAAACAATACATCCTTTTGAGGAGTCATATGCATTAGAGCAATTCTGTCATTACCTTCAAAGGCAATTTCAACATATTAGAATCTGTTAATGTGCTTATACGTGAGTCTATTATATTTTATGTGGATTTGAAAAAAAAAAGAACCTGTATTGCAGGTGACATCAGTTACATTTTTGGGGTATGTTATCAAATCTGACAACTCAGGTCCAGTGTATTCTGAAATTTGAACAGCTTTCCCAGGAGACCCAGGTAAGTATATTTTAGAAACCTAGAAACCATTCTCTGGGTTTAGATTGTAGTATTAACAACTTAAGCTTTTTGTTAGTGTCTTTTGTTTTCCCTTGAGTCCATAGATGAGCTGTTAGTCAACCTCATCCTAATTGGAGGCATTTCTAAGTGACTCCTGGCTTTGGACAAACAATGGATTGATGAATAATAAGTGAGTGGTGCATTATGTTGCTAAGGATTTCTGTACTGAGAGAAAGTCTGGTGAGCTGTAGGCTATGGGGTCATTGATCTGGCAAGGCTGTTGAATGCCTGTCATCATTGTGATGAGATCCTCTGATCTATATTTAGTGTCAAGCAATCTGCCATCCATGCCAAGGAAGAAGGATTGTGTCAGCAAGAGTACCAGCTAAGGAGTGATGTTGCTTGTTGCTTTAAGTAAATATATAACTGTTCATGTCTGCATGCTTTGTAGAGATGAACAGAGCATGGTTTCTGAAGCCAAAGTAATTAGTGGTCTCAAAACATTTCTCAGTATTGGTTCTAAGGGGTTCATTCATTCCACTAATACCTGTCAAGTCCTTATTGTGTGTCAGGCACTTTTACAAGCACGTGAGATAAACTGAGAATAAAACAGACAAAGGAATGGGGTAACGAACATGATGAAGAAGGTGAATAAACAGTATGCTAGATGGTGGTAAATGTTTGTAAGGAAAGAGAAGGAAAGGAAGAGGGATATGCAACGAGAGGTGTGTGGCTGAAACACCAGCAGGTGGGCTGTGGGGTGCCTCCCCGAGGAGGTGAGTTTGAATAAAGACCTGAAGGGAGAAGGGAGCCAGCCATGGGGAGACAGGTAAAGAATTTTCCAGATGAAGGGAATAGCAAAGGCACAAGGCCCTGAGGCAGGAGTGTGTGAGACAAGTTTGGGGGCCAGAGAAGAGGCCAGCCTGCTGGGATAGAGTGAGCATGGGGGACAGTTATAGCTCAGGTCCAAGATGGAATGGGGCCCAAATCAGGTGTGTCCTCAGAGGCCGACATTACAATTTGGCTTTTGCTCCGGGTGAGGCAGAAAGACACCGGGGAGTTTTGAGAGCGTGGTGACATGATCTTAATTTTTAATAAGATTTTAGTAGAATCATTGCGGGTAGTCAGTTAAGAATGGTGGAAGTGGGGAGGCCAGTTAGGAGGCTTCTGTAAAAATAATGAGGAATGATGGTAATAGCTTGATCCGAGGTCATGGCAGTGAAGGTGGTGAGGAGATTGAATTCTGGATATATTTAAGGCCCTGGTTTTCAACCAGGGGTGATTTTGCCCAGTAGGGGACTTTTCTGGTTGTCACAACTGGGGTGAGCTACTGACAGCCATGTGTAGAAGCCGTAGGACAGCCCCCACAACAATTACCAGGCCCCCAAGTGTCAATAGTACCCAGACGGAGAAACCCTGATGGAAGGTAAAGCATCATGACTTACTAATATGCAGGGGCAGGGAAGCAAAGAGATTCAGGGGTGGCACTGAGACTTTGCCCTGCGCAGCTGGATGAGTGGGTCTTCTGCCACTTAATACGGCTCAGTGTGAAGGAGCTGTCATGGAGCCAAAGGACATTAAAAATTAGAGTAGTAAAATACACATAACATAAACTTTACCATTGTAACCATTTTGAAGTATACAATTCAGCGACATTTAGTATGTTCACCATTGGTGGAGACGTCACCACTCCCTAGTTCCAGAACGTTTTCATCACTACAAATTACATTTTGCAAGTGAGTTTATAAAAAGACTGGAAAACAAGTTTTGCAATGAATAATAAGGTATGAAAAGAAAAAAAAATTTGCATTTGTCTCTTTGTGAGAAGTTCCTTTAATAGCCTTAAGTCATCCTAAGAGATCCATTGAGTAGATGAGAAAGAGCTAGAGCTTTGTACACAGGCAGACCCATATTCGAATCCCAAGTATCTAAAGAGGAGAGAGTTCTTTAACTTCTCTCAGCCCTATTTATCCATCCAAAAATGAGGGTAATAAATAATTCATGGGACTCTTCTGAATGTTAAGTAAAACAGTATATTGAAATACCTGTGTATAGTATACCTACTCAATAAACGTTAGCTATTATTTTTATCGTTCCTAATAATAATTCAATGCTTACAATATCCTTGCTTTTATGTTATCCAATTTTTGCATACTTTTGTTCCTTAAACACACAGAAAAGGGGAGATAGGTTTGACAGTTAAACATATTTTATTAATAAATGGTCATAAGTAATTTCACTAACTTTTTAGGTCTAAAACTTTCTATATGACAGACTCTAAGAAAGCTTTAATTTCAGTAGCTCCTTCCCAGTGAATAAAAAAGGTGAGAATAATGACTCATGTTCTAAGAACTAGGTAGGTAAGTTGGAATTAATTGTTTTGGGGGAAAAAAAAGGGGGATTATGAAAATGACATTGTATAAGGAAAAAGGATCTTACATAGGATAATATTTAATTATAGCTTAAATAATAATATTTTCAGTGTTGAAAGTGCTCTAAGAAAAAAAATAAATATTTAAAGTTTAGGAATCCTAGGAAAGTAAAATGTTCTTAGGAGAGAGCTAATTTTTTGACTATGTCCATGAAATATTTCTTTTGAGAATTTGATTAAATTGAAATCATTTTAATTATTTCTATGGATATTAATTTGTCTTAGAGACATGTACATAACACAATATAGTCTCAGTGGTGTGATTTCTGTGATATCAAAAAGCATAGACCTATATGGCATGGGATTCACTTCTAAAAATTCTAATTATTTTTCCTTAGAGACCACAGGTACTAATTTTATAATGCTCCTATTAAGTCAGAAAAAGTCTATATTATTTAAATAATGTAAAAATAAATTATTTTGCTTTTTTTCCCTAAGTAATACCATAATGCACACTCTCTGAGGACAGGGATTTTGCTGATTTTATTCATAGGTATGTTCCAGGTACCTAGAGCATAGGTAACTGTTGCATGAAATATTCCCAGCACATTAAGTACTTGCAGAATGAGGGGAACTGTCTTCTGTGGGTTTGTTTGTGTATATATGTATATTTAAGAGGGTTGGAAAGTGATGAGACTGAAGAGATAGAAGGTATGATTCCTGTTATTCTAGAACTTGAAAGAAATACTGAGGAGAGAATATAAAATTAATAAAAGCCAAAGTCAGACTTCTGAATCAGTAAATATAAAAATAAGTGATCCATATTTCCTTGTTGCTTGGTTCCAGGACCCTTTCTGATCATTTCTGGAAAAAGATCTTGAAGACATGTTTTTATAAAGAGGAAGAGGTGCATAGTTAGAAATTTACTGTTACTCTAATTCTTATGATGATGCATTACAGTCGCATGTTGCCTCCCGGTTCATTTTCACAGAGGCAGCCACTTCCAGCTCTTTTTGCTGTTTATTCTAATGTTCCCCTCCATATTTCTAAGCCATCTGCTTACTATTGAGAGTTCTTGGTTTATACATAGTCGATATTTCCTATTGATTTTCTGTTATGTTAGTTGAGGATGTATCCCTCATCTCCCTGCCACTTTCTCTCCTTACTACCCCCTTCAAACGGGTGAGATCAAAATCTTTAAATCAGTGAGCAGTGTTTATGTGATTATTTTTACATAGATATTGTTCTCTGTTGAGCCAAGCAGTGTACTATGCTTCTGTGTCCCTTCTTTTCAGTTTTTTGTTTGACACAGAAGTAAAACACTGCCTCATTATTTTCTTTGGTTTCACCTTCTTTGAGCCTATTGATGTCTTTACCCCAGTGCTGCATTTGATGGGTCACATGCCTATTGTTAATTTTTTGAAGCACTTAAGCATGGTTGCAAGCACTCTACCATATTTTTGCTTTGGGAGATCTTTCCACTCTTGTTTTCTTTAGAATATTCCTTCATTTTTTCACCTGGAACCTTGTGGTCCCTGTTCTGTTTCTCTTCTTTGCCTTTATTGCTTTATTTTCTAGAACTGCCAAACTTATCTGGTAAAACTGCTAACACAGGGTACATTGGAAGTAATTTTTCGTGTCTGCAAGTATTTCTGTAGTTGTCATACACTTGACTGATAGCTTGGGTATGGAGTTCAAGGTTAAAGAGCAGTGTACTGTACCATTTATGCTTCCTCTAAATTTCTTCTTCTCTTTTATTCATGTGTTTGTTTTGATCATGGTCTCTGATGTGGGGATGTATGAAGTGTACATAGTACAATTCAGAATTTTGAAGGTTTTGGCTCCCTGTATTTTAGCTTCTGGTGTTGTTACTAAGAAGTTTGATGTTATTCTGATGTCATCTCTTTGTACATTACTTGCTTGTTTTCCTCTTTCTGGAACCTTCTTTTTTTGCAGGAAGTTCTGAAATTTCATGATAATATACTTTGGGGTAAGTCTTTTCTCCTTACTGTGCTGAACATTAAGAGGATATTTTAATTAACATGCTCAGGCTCTACAGTTCTGAGATTTATTATGTATGTGATTTTCTCCCTCCTGAAACTTCTCAGACAGATATTTCAACTCTCTAGCTGATCTTCAATTTTTAGATATTTCTCCTGTTTTTTCTTTTGCTTTCTTTTGTTTGTATTTTTATTTTAATTTCTAAAATATTGATTCTACTTAATCTTTTAGCCTTTCCTTTGGACATATTTCAATATCACATTTTTTGATTTCTAAGACCTCGTCTTCTCTGATTATATTTTTTTAGTGCACCTCTGTTAATATTAATTTAATTTTTTCCCTTTCATTCTCTGTACCATTTATGCTTCCTCTAAATTTCTTCTTCTCTTTTATTCATGTGTTTATTTGATCATGGTCTCTGATGTGGGGAGCTTTCTTTTAATGTCAATTGATTATTGTCTATCTCCTTACTATTTTCCAAGAGTGAAGCACTAAAAGCTGTTGGGGCATTATGCATATCTGACTCAGCTTGGGCTTCATCATCAGGCTTCTCTGAGTGATGAGCTGGCTTTTTTATTGGAGAATAGGTTCCTCAAAATTCTATATCCCTCAGTCCTAAAGAGCTTTACTCTGGGTCTTAATATGGGTATTATTTAAGGTGAAGGCTAAGCTGCTGTAACAAAGATACTCCCAAGTTCAGTGGCTTAAAAACAATAGCACCTCTTGTCGCTCTCTGGGGAAGGTCTCATAATGTTAGTGGTCCAGATTGATTAGTGATTCTGCAACATGTAGTCCTTCTGTCTTGTGGAAGGATATTATCCTCCTCTGTCTATCCGGGCTACATCACAGTCATTTCCATGTTCTAGTTAATCGAAAATTAACTTCTATTATTAATTTGAAATTATTTCATATTTTAAACATTGTTCTTAGAAATAAAAAGTATAATCATAAAAAAAGAAGAAAAAGTTAACTCCAACAAGTAACATGGAAGTTCCATACATGTTTCATTTCTCTGTTTCTGTGCAACAGCCTACTCCAAAATAATGGTTTCACACAAAACAGTCATCAAGTTTACTCACACATCTGCGGGGGAGGGGAATGGTCCAGTGTTCTCGCTTGGGGTCTCTTATGCTGTTGCAGTCGGATGGTGGCAGGGACTGAGTCACGTGGAAGGCTTCCTCATTCACATATGAGGATACCCAGCTTGGAAAGTCTCAAACAGCTGGGGTTGGAATAGCTGGGCCTCTAGGTATCTCTTTCTCTCTCTCTATGCGGTCTGTGTGCATGGTCTCTCCATATTGAGGCTTCAGGGTAGCCAGAATTCTCACATGGTAGCTGAGGACTCTCAGAGCAAACTTCCAAAGAGACCTAGGCAGGAGTGGTGTGGCTTTTTCTAACCTAAACTAGGAGCCATGCATGGTCAGTTCTGCTGCATTCTGTTGGTTACAAGAGAGTCTCTAAGGAAGGAACTTAGGTTCCATCTTTTGATGGGAGGAGAGGCAAATAATTTGCAACTATGTTTTAAATTTGCCATGATCCATCACTTCTGTTCATATTCCATTGGTGAGAATGTGGTCTTGTGGTCACTTACAGCCACAAGGGAAGGTGGAAAATGTAGCCTGTGGTTTGGCAGCCATGTAAGAAGGGAAAATAGATTTTGTCATGATTAACAGTCTTGATTACAGGGGCTATTTAGTGTCTGGATTACCCTGTTTCCAGAGAAACAGAGCATATAGCATATATACATTATATGTATGTATATGTGTGTGTGTGTGTGTGTGTGTATTGTGGCGATGGGGAGAGAAGAGGGGGGAGGGAGAGAGATTATATATTATCTATCTATGATAAGGAATTGGCTCATGTGTTTATGGAGGCTAAGAAATCCCACGATCTGCCATCTGGAGGCCCCAGAAATCCATGCTGTAGTTTCAGTTTGAGCCTAAAAGCTGAGAACCAGGGGAGCCAATGGTGCAAATCCCAGTTCAAATGCAGAACAGTGTCTCAACTCAAGAAGTCAGGCAGAGAGTGAACTTTTCCTTCCTCTGTCCTTTTGTTCTGTTCAGGCCCTGAATGGATTGGAGGATGCCTGTCCAAAGTGGTGAGGGAAGTCTGCTTTACTCAGTTTACTGATTCAAATGTTAATCTCCTCAGAAACACCCTCACAGATATACCAGTAAATAATGTTTAACCAAATATCTGGGCATCCTGTTGTCTAATCAAGTTGACACATAAAATTAACCATCGTCCCCTCGTCTCCTGAAATGAACATTTCCTTGACTGCCTACACTGCACTACTGAAAAGCCCGGGGCTAAAGTCTTGGCAGACGTGGCTCAACGTTGAGTCCTCAACATTTCACTTAACTCCTCTCTTTTGAATACCGTACCTCATCCTTGTCTTCCACGGTGTATGCTGTCCTCAAAAACGTTCCCTTGATGAGATGAATTTTGCTGTCTGTTTTCCTGCTGAGATTGAGGAAGGAACAGAGAGAGGCCTCTGTGGGGCTAATTAATTTTCTTTATAGACTTTTAATTATTGCCCCTGTCAAGCCACAAGCCTTACTCCTTTCTGGTGCCCCTAGGTCCCAAGTCTTCCCAACATTCTGCAAGTATAGATTGGCTTTTTCTCTTGTTGCTCCCATACTCTTCTATAAGCACCTAATCTTCAACACTCTTTACATTGTCAGGTCACTTCCTGCTCCTCCATCCACTCTCTGTGCTCCAGAATTTATTGCCAACTGTTCTGCACGTCTTACTCTATGTTTTTGACCCTTATTGAGTTATATCATTTAATGCCCTTATTGTCATTACAGGGGTATTAGGAGTGAAAATCTATGCATGTGTCATGTTCCCTGAGTTAATGGGAAGTCTTCTCACTTTTCTGCCAATTCTACTAAAGGCTATTTATTCTGGAATGGAAAGGGTGTCAAAATGTTAATTTTTTTATGGTGATTGACTTAGTTACTCTCTTTGAGCATGCATTACAAAATCTGTCTCTGATAAAGTTAACTGGCCAACCAAACTGTGCCCTGGCTAAAATTTTTAAAATTTAATTTGGATGTTTATTGGCTCTGTATGCTTTGGGTTGGACTGAGCTATTGGATTGGTGATTAATCTCTGGAGGTCAGATTATCAATGGAAAATTCCTTTATGGCCACCTGGAAATATCTCCCTTCAACTTTTTCTTCCATGGTAGAATTTTGATACTTAACATACGTTTGAATTATTCTTAACTAGGAAAATAGAGACTTCCATGGAAAGAAATACAAAAGTCAAAAATGAAAACAAGTGAGATCTATCAAAGTGGGATTGAAACATGAATTAAAGGCTACAAGACAGTATTATGAATTCATAAAAGCAAACTTAAAAGCTTATTTTATAAACATCTTCATGCTCATCACCTTAGGTACCATAAAGCATAGTCAATCTTGATTAAAAACAAATAAGAAAAACAAAAGCCTGCCTTCTTGTAGGTTGATTATAGATTTACTCAATTCATACACTTGTTTTGATACATCCACAAAGTTCTCCAGAGTAGAGATGACATCTGTGCTGCAGACATTAGATAATATCTGAGACTCAGAGAAAAATAACTCAAAGGTATACATTTAAGGCACCTGGGTAGCTCAGTAAGTTAAGTGTCTGCCTTTGGCTCAGGTCATGATCCCAGGGTCCTGGGATGGAGCCTCACACATAGGGCTCCCTGCTCAGCCTAGAGTCTGCTTCTCACTCTGCACCCCTCCCTCCCTCCCGCTCTTGTGCTCTCTTTCTCTCAAGTAAAATAAACAAAATAAACAAAATAAAATCTTTAAAAAGTATACATTTAACACCATTCATATTTACTACTCTCTTTAATGCTATGTACTTCTGAAGCTTATTTTCATAGCAAAAGTATGAATATGAATTAACCATCTCATTCTTTTGTTCCTTTGCTTCCTTGGAGTTACTATAGTAACCAAACTGTGGTTCATGTAGGGAGTCTGTGATATTGTTATCCCCTTACATTGATCACCCCAAAAGAGGAAAATAATAAGCTAATGTGGAAATAAGTAGTTTTATCACCCAATGGTGGATTTCATTCATGGCTACACGTTACTACAAATGGAACATAAGAAATGATAAGAACAGCATATGGATATGTTTTTGTGTGTGTGTGTGGATTTTTCCTCAGGGTTAATAATTTTTTAATTGAACGCAGCTGTTCAAAGATTTTTGTTGCTAAGTATATGCACTGTGTTGAAAAGGAGTGACTGCATTTTAAATCTTTTTTAGAAAACCATTTTGAGGCTTAATTACTTAGCTTTATTTGTAAAGAACCTATAAATGATAAGGATGCAGACACTACATATTAAGCAGGCTGATGGAGTGGTCCAGAACATGGACCCCACAGTCAGAGTGTCTGGGTGCTAAACCAAGCTGTGTGTGACCTCAACTTTATGCCTTTGCTTTCTCCTCAGTAAATGGAGTATAAATGAGAAAATGTTTGTAAAATATAGTTCACATTCTAAAGTACATACTCATTTTCTATACTCAAAGTAAAGATGCAGAGCCAGAGACCTGAGGACATCCTGTGAACTAGACCAATAAATGACTTGTCGATGAGGTGTGGGCTGTTGATGACAGCCAAAGGGGTCTCCCCCGGGCCTAGGCCCCCCAGGATCTGTCAGCACTTATTGTGAAAATTAGGTGCGCTTCACAAAAAGTGTTCAGTCTTGCCACCAGAATCATGAGATGTCTTAAAAACCAAATTGAATAATAAAAAGGAATCAACTGGAAACAAAAAAGCAAATATTGCTTGATCAAAGTCATGTTAAGTATTCAGTGCTACTCTTTTATCGCTACTAAATGAATGCTACGGTGAGAGATTATGCCCTGTTCCTCCCAACTTCTGAAAGGTGAAACACAATTTAATTTGGACAGATAGACGTGAAGGTATAATGAATATCATTTCTCTTGAGAGGTGACTGGATATTCTTTTTCTCTACTTTAAAGTTTATTTTCTAAAATAAGTATTTTTTAAATTGTCATTTTATTGTTTAATTTTAGTGGCATTCCCCATGCACCTTAGCTGTTTCAAATACTAAACCTCCAATAAGTATTGTCCCCTGACATTTCCATTCATAAAATTCTATTTTATTGTTTTCAAGGCAAGAGCTATGGGATGCTATCCAAAACAATTACCAGGAAGAATACAGTCTCAAAGCTTTCTTAAGGGCCAAGAATATGTGGCCTGTTTTTGACCAAACCTGGGTTTGAACTTAGATGGGTTTGTCTGATAGACTTCTGTCTTCAGACTCAAATGAGAAAGAAAGCAAGAGTGTAAGAACACCTTGATATTTGGCAATAGGGGAAAATATAATTATACTATAATGCCTTCTCTTTTGTGTGTCTTATACTGTCCCCACAAAAGCCTGAGATGTTGTAGGAAGGTCAAGGAGGAAACTCAGTTTGAGTAGTATGGGTATTAAGTGATAGGACCACGGCTAGCCCAGTGACCTTTCCCTACTTCAATTTTCATTATGCAAAGGTCTTTGGATTTCCTCTCCTGAAACTTTTAACTTAGAACTACTTAATGGTGTTTGCCTTTCTCAGTAGAGAAACTCATGAACCCCCAAAATGTCTACCTTCTCTATTTCCCCAGATTTTGTGTTAATTGCTTATAATTTTGGTGGTTGATGACCCAGATAAACAAATATTTTATGCCAAGTAGAGGCTTCTCTTTATAGAATTCTATGCTGTTACTAGTAATTATTAGTATGAAAGATTATTTTTAACAACTTTATTAAAGTATAATTTATATGCAAAAATTTACTCATTTAAAATGTTATTTCAATTATTTTCACTGTATTTACCAAGTTATGCAGCCATCACCACAATCTATTTACCTTTAATCCCCATTCCAACTCCCAACTGCTGATCTACTTTTGGTCTCTGTAGATTTGCCTTTTCTGGATATTTCATATAAATGGAATCATACAGGATGTGGTCTCTTGTGACTGGCTTCTTTCACATAGCATGATGTTTTTGAACTTCATTCATATTATAGCATGCATTAATATTTTATTCTTTGGTATTGGTGAATAATATAATATTTTATTGTATTAATAGAATTCTTTTATTCATTCACAAGTTGATGGACATTTGGGTTGTTTCCACTTTTCTGCTACTGTGCTGCTGTGAATGTACCTGTGCAAGTCTTGGTGTGGACATATATTTTCATTTTTCTTGGGAATGGAATTGTTGGGCTGAATGGCAAATAGATTCTTTTTTTTTTATTATTCTTATGTTAATCCCCATACATTACATCATTAGTTCTAGATGAAGTGTTCCATGATTCATTGTTTGTGCATAACACCCAGTGCTCCATGCAGAATGTGCCCTCCTCAATACCCAC
>NC_138371.1:84590408-84600495 GCF_054177405.1 Leptonychotes weddellii | reverse complement strand
CATTTTACATTCCCACCACCAATGTTTTTTCCATATTCTAGCTAACATTTATTATTGTCTGTATTTTTTATTAAATTCATGTGAAACAGAATCTCATTATGGGTTTGATTTGAATTTTATTAATGATTAATGATATTGTCTTTATATGTCTTTATTAGCCATTTGTATATTTTCTTTGGTGAAATGTATATTCAAATCCTTTTTGCATTTCAAAATTGTGTTATATTCTTGTTAGTGAGTTTCAAAAGTTCTTTTATGTTTTGGATACAACTGCTTTGTTAGACATGTGATTTTAAAATACTTTCAGTCTGTGGTTTGGCTTTTTTTTTTTTTTTTAAAGATTTTATTCATTCATTTGACAGAGAACGAGAGAGAGAGAGCAAGCACACGCAGGGGGAACAACAGGCCAGGGAGAAGCAGGCTCCTTGCTGAGCAGGGAGCCCGATGTGGCACTCGATCCCAGGACCCTAGGATCACGACCCGAGCCGAAGGCAGCCGCTTAACTGACTGAGCCACTCAGGCGCCACGGCTTTTTGGTTTTTAATGGTGTCTTTGAAGTCAAAAGTTTTGAATTTTGAAGTCCAGTTTATCAGTTTTTTTTCATTTATAGATTGTACTGTTTGCCCCAGAGCTAAGAAATCTTTGCCTTGTTCAAGTTCTCAAAGATTTTCTCCTATATTTTCTTCTAAAATTTTTATAGTTTTAGCTTTTATGTTTTGGTCTATGATACATTCTAAATTACTGTTCTATATGGTGGGGGTAAAGATCTAACTTCATTTTATTACATGTGGCTATCCGGTTGTACCAGCACCATTTGTTGAAAGGCTATATTTTGCTCATTGAATTGCCTTGACATTTTTGTGAACATCAATTGACCATAAATAAAAGGGTTTATTTCTGGACTTTGAGCTATGTTCCATTGATCCCTGTACATCTGTCCTTATGTCAGTATTACACTGTCTTGATAACTGTAGCTTATCTTGATGACTTTATTATTTTTTGTTATTATTTTTTTATCTTGATAACTTTATAGGAAGTTCAGAAATTGGAAAGTGAAAATCCTCCAACTTTATTCCACTTATTTATTTATTTAGAGAGCGAGAGAGTGAGTACAGTGGGGGAGGGGCAGATGGAGAGGGGGAGAGAGAATCTTAAGCAGGCTCCACACCCAGTGTGGAGCCTGACGTGAGGCTCCATCTCACAATCCTGAGATCATGACTTGAGCTGAAATCAAGAGTCGTACGCTTAACCAATTGAGCCACCCAAGCACGCCAAGCTTTGTTCTTTTAAAAATTGCTTTTGCTATTCTGAGTTTCTTGCATTTCCATTTCCATTTTAGGATCATTTGGTAACCTTCTTGCATGAAAGCCTGGTGGAATTTTGATAGGGATTATGCCTAATCTATAGGTCAATTTAGAAAGAATTGATGTTTTAACAATATTGAGTTTTCCAATTCATGAACATGAAGTGTTTCTCCATTTGCTTTATCTCCCCTAGTAACATTTTATAATCTTCAGGTTACAAGCCTTTTACTTCCTTTAAATTTATTCATAAGCATTTTATTCATTTTGAATGGGGTTGTTCTCTTAATTTCATTTTAAGATTGTTTACTGGTAGTACAAAGAAATAAGGTTGATTCTTTATATAGATCTTGTATTTTGCCATGACTGGTTATTAAGCCTATTATTCAGTGATTAAGGTATTCACTGATTTAAAATGGATGATACCAGGCGTCTGTGTAGAATTTTCTAGACTTTCTGGATATTAAATATAGATATGAGTAAAATTTACTTGCAGTACTTCTTGCCTAACAGAAGTATTAAAACTCACTTAGAATGTAATAGGAGACTGAGCCTTTTAATGTGATTACTGCTACCTCTCTGGTCCAGAAGGCCACTCCTAGTACTGTTATCATGGCAAGAGCCTTTGTTCTGGCAAACACATCCATAAGAGCAAATATCCTTTAAAGCACCAATGAACCATGTTAGGAAAAATACCCACAGTGAAATAAATAGACTATTAAGACGTAGAAAACTTGGCCATTGTATTTAGCTTATGTGATTGAGAGTACCCAGTTTGAAAGGGAAAGAGGTATTATTTTTCTGTTTCTTAAAACTGTTTAAAGATCAATCCTGCAGTCTGTGTCTGATGCTCTATAATTCTAGCTTCTTGGGAGTTAAATGTCTTGCTTTTGTTTTAATGTATGTCTGTACTGTGTATTATTATATGCTTCAAGTAACTACAATTTATCATTGAACTATATGATGCAAAGATGTTTATTGAATTCTTAAATGGGATTTTAAAACTCTATTTTTGACATTGTAACTTTTCTTCTGGGAACATATGTCCAATTTTATAAGGTAAGTCAATTGGACAATCTATTTCAGTTAATATAAATCAATTTTATACAAGATCATGCCTATAGTTTCCAGTGAAGCACAGCTCTATTTAGTGTTCTGAGAGTGGGAGGTGTTTAAAAGTTTAAAAACTAACAACTGGGTGAGAATCTTGTTGATTGCATTTGGGTGAGTTTGTATTACGGTTGTAAGTGGGGTTCCTAGAATTGCTGGTGGGGAAATTCCAGGCTTATGAATAACTAGACATTAATGTGTTTGATACTTAACAGCATTTATGTTAAATTCAGAGAGCCAGATGGATTCTGATATTCCTACCTGTAATATTACATCTCAAGTATTGTAAGTTCATCCTAAGATTCAATCATTGAATATTTATTTTTTATTATTTTTTAAAGATTTATTTATTTCCTTTGAGGGAGAAAGAAGGCGGGCAGGGGGATGAGGCAGAGGAAGGGCAAGAGAGAGAATCTGGAGCGGACTCCCTCCTGAGTGTGGATCCTGATGTGGGGCTTGATCTCATGATCCTGATACCATGACCTGAGCTGAAATCAAGAGTCGGACATTTAACCGACTGAGCCACCCAGGCGCCCCAGTCGCTGAGTAGTTTAAAGAAAGCATAAGTTCTGTAGTTGTTAACGTGTTGATAATATGCTGGTGGATACTTAGCTGGCAGCTCTGGTAGAGCAGCCTCCTGGACATAAGTATGTCTTGTATGGCTAGTCATGAAAAATCACTTTTCAAATGAAAACTTAATAAAAACTTTCCTGGTCGGAACACTAAGCTCCACTCCCTGTGTGATTAGTGGCTTCATTTCTTTCTCAGCAGTTGGGTAATGATTATGGCTCCAGATGCAATGAGAGTGATAAAGAGATTGATTAATTTCACTTGAAAGGGCATATGTTCAAAGAGAATCCAGTCAGAATGCCATGAATGAAGATCTGACATCTTTGCAGCTGAGAGTTGTACCCTTACTTGGTGTCCCACTGATGTTGAGAATGGGATCTCTAAACCAATGTTACTTAGCCACTTGGTCCATAAAATGTTAGGTCTTGCTCATGACCTCGTGAGTGTGTCTGTTCTTGCTGCCTTTCTCTGTCTTTGTAATAAGCTATATGTGACAGTTAAAAAGGTTCTTTGGCTTCTTTACCCTAGGGATTCCTTTGAGTTGTGTGTTGTTATTGATCAGGAGAACCGAAGTTGCTTCTGAACCATGGCTTAATTTAGAACACACTACACACACACAGTACAACAAAGCCCTCCGTATTTTAGTGCAGAGAACATTTTCAGTATTATAGCAGTGTGATCATACAGAAAAGCCTTTTATTACATTTTATATAAAAAAACAAAAAAGCATCTCTTTATCTAAAGCTTTATCAGCTTACATTTATTTGGTACCTCCTATTTCCAAAGAACACTTTTTATTATAAATACGTCATTTATATACCACTGTCTTTTATTTTCATGCATTCTGTAACATTTAAATATCTTATGACAACTTAACAGTGATTCAAAACTTACTTTTTAAGAGAAAAATATTAACATCTATCAAAGATGGTGGGCTCAAATTTTGATGGAAGAAAGATAAGGATTCACAGCTGTGATTTCAGCATGGAGCTTGAACTTAATGAGTTTTGTTTCTGAGCCTGTAAAGGAGTGTGTGTGTGTTCCTGAATAAACAAAATGCATGCATCTTCTTTTTGGAAAGTGTCTGATCTTCAAGTCTCTATCATAATGGGTGAGGTGAAAGGATTATATAAATTCATGACACTTAAAAAACTATCATAAGAACTTTTACTCCGTGCTTCTGTAAATCAGTAAAGTGTTCTCATTTCTTGGATTTTATGATTGTTTTGATAGAGAAGTTTTGATCTGCCATGACTTAGGTTCTTTTCTCTGCCTTTTTGCTTGAATGTTAAGATTCTATTCATGTAGCAAATAGTTCTTGGGCTCTCCTACATGCTAGGTGCTGTGTTGTGAGAGTTACAAAATGGAGCAAGACACAGTTCTTGTTTTCAAGTAGGAGGGCTGCCACTTAGGGATCTCAATGTGGAGCAAGTAGACTGTGGCCCTCGAAGTCTCATTCTGAAAGAATGCCAAGGATTTCTCTCTAAGTTATGTTGATGTACAACTTTGGATTTTAAGAATATACCCTTTCCTCAGGGCTTCTCATTTTTTTTTTGAAAGCCCTAGAATATTATCTGAGAAAGCCCCAAGTGTTTCCTAATCATTAAATTCTGAAGTAGACAATAAGATCAGTGAAAGATGGTAACAAGGTAACTGGAAAGGGGATGTTTGGGAAGAATTTCATTGATATTTAAACACTCCTCAGTGCTTAAATTTTTTGAAAGATTTTATTTATTTATTTGACAGAGGGAGACACAGCGAGAGAGGGAACACAAGCAGGGGGAGTGGGAGAGGGAGAAGAAGGCTTCCTGTGGAGCAGGGAGCCTGATGCAGGGCTCCATCCCAGGACCCTGTGATCGTGACTTGAGCCGAAGGCAGATGCTTAATGACTGAGCCACCCAGGTGCCCCATGCTTAGGGTAAATTTTTAAAAATTACTGGGGAAGTGACTTTAGCTCTTTCAGTCCTCTTGATAGTTTAAAAACATTTCCATTAGGGTGAACTTTGATAAGGAGAGATTCCCCAGAGAGTTGTATTTATATACTCAAGAAAGAAATTGTGTGACCACCAGGATTTCTACAAAGCAAAGATAGTTTTTTTAAAGTTTTTTTTTTTTTTTTGTAAAGCATTCTGCATTCAGTATTAAAGCCTGTGATGCATTATAAGTTAGGCTTTGCCATCTCTTAAATTCCATCTTTGTTAGACTGTCTGATTTGTTTGCCCTTGATTGATTTTGAAATAGATGAGCCAGCTTTCAGTGCAGGAGAATGATTTAATTATTACAGAACTCAAGGCCCAAAATCAGATTTGAAGGTATGTTGAAACAGTGTTCAGAATGAATTAATGAACAGATGTAGCGTATATGTCGCTGATATCTGATACCCCTATGCTAACCAAAGGGGAGCGCATTTCCCTTCAGGTCTTCCATCCTAAATGTCAGAGGGTCCCTCTTAATGTGAGATAAATTCACTTAAGTCACATAATGGAAACTCTGGGTCCATTAAAGAATCTAGAGTTTGGAAAATGGAGAAGAGGACAAAAGTAGGAGCTACTGAATTTGTTGACTGGTCAGGGACCACATTTTAGGGTGATTCAATTAGCAGGCTGAACACTGATGTCAGTATGGACACCAGAGATAAGCTGAAGTTCAATTTATTGTTTAGTAGTTTCAAAGGTTACTGTGGTTGTTTGGATCATTATGAAGCATAAGTCACTGTTTTCATGGGATTTTAGAGCTGGAAAGGATCTTGAGGCTATCAAGCCTGGCCGCCTTATTAACAGTGAGCAAGCTGAGAGCCAGGAAGACAGCTTGGAGCAACAGAGACAGAATGGGGACAGGGGTGCTCTGACTCCATCCTCCCCCCTCCCTTTCAAGTACACTTCACTTTCTTCTGCTACATGGGCTGTTGGTGGAAGGGACCAAAGCCTCACTGTGAGGGAGTGGATGGTGGACCTTAGTGGTACACATTCCACTTTTTAGAGGCAAAATACTAGGTGGTCATGAAAAATGGGAGATGAAATCTATAAATTCAGATGGTAGTTTTCAGGAGAAAGGGCAGATGAAACAATATAATGGAGGTGCCCAGAATGACTTGACAAAAGGTCATTATTCCCCTGTCTTAATTGGGCAAGGAAGAATTTTTATTCTCCTGAGAGACGGGACTAGAGTTGGCAGCTCTGGAATCTAGTGAAAAGAGGCAGCTACTTCAAATAATTACATGGAGGGGAAGCATTATTTTAAACACAGTGCCAAAAATGGCATCACAGTTTAGTCCAGCATGGAGGCATTTTGAAGTTGGATGAATCCGGTTTGTGTCTAAGCTTTGTTCTTGCCTGAGTGTGAGTTTGGGCCAGTCGTGCATCCTATCCACGCCTCAGTATTCTCTTCAGTAATTTATTTCTTCCCCCAATTCACTTGGTAAACACTTCTGTAGCATTTATTATGGACCCTATCGTATTTTGCAAAATAAGGTTAGTGATATCCATCCCAGAAAGTTTTCTTTTTTAAATATGAATGAATAATGTAGCAGTGAGTCTGGCATAGAGTAAATGCTGCATAGGAGATAACAATTTTTGCTAGTGCTGATCTGTTGGCATAGGAAAACCAGGTCTCTGCCTGGGAAAACTTATGGGATAAAGAATTTAGGGTGGTCAAAAAGATGGTTATGGGCAGATGGCATGGTTTCGAAGCTAGTCTTTTCCTGATACTAGGAAGTAGCTTGGATCTGTCATGTTTTGCTTTTGTTCATGTTCGCTTGATTGCTTTCAAATGCTTTTTCTTTTTTAGTTACAGAAGAAAATACAGCATTGAAAATATGTTTTTTTCTTATGCATACCTCGGAGGTGTTGCTGATTGGCTACTACAAAGCTGGAGCATGAACAGGATGGAGGTCTTTTAGCCCACTCCACCCCATCCCTCCATCCTGGGTGACAGAGACACACACAGGATCAGCACCTTCCCACACCCAGAGAACCAGTGGTTCTGAGTTGCATAAATGGGAACTCAGCCTCCAGCTCTTATCACAGAGATGGAGCATAGGATTCATCAGTCGTATGTTCCAGTACAGTGTCCACCTTAAATGAAGCTCTGTGTTCCCTCCTTGAGTCTCAGGGAATGGGCAGCAGAAAAATCAGACCTTTCAAAGGAGTTCCGAGGACCCAGTTGTGTCCCTTGGGGGTTTCTCTTAGCTGAGCCAGAGGCATGATTTTTGGAAACCTTAAAACAAAGATCAAAATGTAACCCTAGGCATGTCCCCAAATGCTCCCAAGGGAAGGAGAGGGTAAGCATTTATTTATGGTAGAAAAAGCATGGTTTACCCTCCTCCCAATTCAATACTATTTGGTGAGGGGTAAGAGTATCAGGCAACCCCAGCAAAGGTGAGGAGGGGTTGGAAGTGGTGTCACTGCCTGATGGGATATTCTCTGGGCCTCCTGGGCAGTGGTGGAAAGATGTCTGAGTGAATGAGTGATCCTGCCCCTTGAATTGGTGGCAGACACAGAGAAGTAGAGGTACTGGCCAAATTCATAGTGTCAAAGGTAGTGTGCAGTGATGGGGCTTCCTTCTCACTCTGGCTCCTGGAAGAATCCCCATTTAGAGTCTCTCCAGGGCTGGCTCCTGGGGAATTTGGGGCATGCTCTGTGTGGCCACTGAAGGACTCCCCTTTCCGCTCCTCTGACTGGCTATGGATATGTGGCAGGCTAAGTAGAGAACCCCATGCTCACTAGGATTGGAAAGGAGGTGCTTGGTGCCTAGCTGAGGTTTTCTGCTCTGGGGCAGTCTGGTGGGACAGCTGGTGCTGAGGTGATGATGGTGTATCTTCACTGGACAGAAGTAATAAGTGGTCTGGAGACCCCCAGGAACCTTTACTGATTGGCTCTGGGATCTCAGTGGGAGGTAATTTTGGAACAAGTGAATTAATTTAGAGAAAGAAATCAGAGAAAGCTGAGAGTAAAAAAAAGAAAAAAATTATTTTCAGCAAATGCATGTTCCATTTGATGTGATTTTTAAATTCTTAATCATCTGAGAACTTCTTCATGGTAGTCCGTTTAGGGATTGATTCCTCAGACTCACACAGTGTTGAAGCTGGTAACACATTCCACTGTCCAACTGAGGATACTGAATCTGTGGGGAGGGAAGGGACTCTTTGATTCACTACATCCTTGGCCTTCATCCTCACATTTACTATGGAATGTAATCTTCATAGCAACCCTAGGAACTTTGTAGCTTATTCTCTGTTTGCATGCGGGTTGCCTAAGACAAGGCAGGGAATCATTGGTAGAGTTGAAATTAAAATCCAGCTTTCCAAGAACTGGTTGAGTGCTCTTATCATCATCCTACTTTGTGTAGTAGTGGAATTTTACAAAACTTAATTCTACCTTCATTCCTTCAGTTGGCTGTCAGATATTTATGGGGCATTTGCCATGGTACTTACCACATTCTAGGGCCTGAAGATACAATTATGATTTCCTTTCCTCCACTCTCAGGGAGTTTATCATCCAGTTGGTACTTAGCACATAAACAAACAATTACAGAAAGAAAATCTAACAGAGATACATCAAAAGCAATGTGAGAATATAAAGATTATATAAGAAATATTGCTTTGAACAGTGGAAAGGACCTATTAACAGTCTGGATACCAGGCACTGGGCTAAGTGCTTTGTGTGAATTACGTTGTTTATGTATTAGAAAGACTGTTTCATGGTCTTCAATTAATAGCTAGGTATATAGTCATCCTCCCTAGTCATAATAGTGCTTATTCTTTTCACCAAGCTTCAGTAGAATGTTCTGATATATAGTACTTAAGACAATGCAATCAAATACAGTATTGTATAGCAGGAATAATGTATCACTTGGTTTTGGCAGATAAACCAATGATAACCAATAATTTGAGTCATTCATCATTAAACATTGAGAAACATTATCATTATGGATAACCTAAAATTGAGGGAGCATGTAGTCTCATGCAAAGACAGAAAATCAGTGAAAGCCAAATGGAAGAGGACAGTTGGGGCTGGTGTTGGAGACTCTGATACTGGGGACCAGAAGGAGGTATGCAGGTGGCTCTGGATGTTGAATACCAGTGGGAGATACTCACAGCTACCAACAGAATCAAGCTGTGGCATTTCCTTGTCTGGGCAACTCTGCAAGGGTAGACTGAGGTTCTCACTCAGTTGTGGGTGGAATGTCTCAACATTCGAACACATTTATCTGGTATCCTCCCACCCTTTATTTCTGCTCTGCCTTTTGTGATCCCTTTTTAAATTTTCTCTCCCTTTCTTCATAGAGGTCTTTAAAAATACTCATTATTCCCTCCTTTATCCTATTTCCCTTGTTTGGAGTGAACTTCCAGGGGGATCTAAGGTTTGGAACAAACTCAGTATTCAGCTGCAGGCAGACACCCTATGAGAATCTCCTAACTTCAAAATATCTCATCTTTCAAAATATTCTTTGTATTGGTTAGAAAAAAACATGTGTGCGTGTGTGTGTATATATACATATGAAATATTTATATATAAATAAATATATATAAAAGATATAAATAATATATATATATATAAAAGCACAGAGAGACAGGGAGAGAATAAATGAAGCCAAGCTGAATGTGTGTAGGGGAGAGGTGTCTGGGTGAGGAAAGTGTACACACTGATTTTCTGGTACTTACAGGGTGTTCCCTAGTAAAAAAAGGAGGATGTATTGGGGGCAGAGGAAGTAACAAGGGAAACCTGAAATTTTTGTGGTCATTTTTATATTTTTGAATTTGTTGACTATGGTAACAGAAAAGCAAGAGTATAGATATTTCCAGATAGCAATTTAGAAGTATATTTGCCTTGGAAGTTCCGATTAACTTTTGCAGAGTCTCCCTCTATTTCTTGCTTAGGTGACTTTATATATAGAATAGAATAGAGGAGGGCGCCTGGGTGGCTCAGTTGGTTAAGCGACTGCCTTCAGCTCAGGTCATGATCCCACGGTCCTGGGATCGAGTCCCGCATCGGGCTCCCTGCTCTGCGGGGAGCCTGCTTCTCCCTCTCCCACTCCCCCTGCTTGTGTTCCCTCTCTCGCTGTGTCTCTCTCTGTCAAATAAATAAATAAAATCTTTAAAAAAAAAA
>NC_138371.1:84574513-84590308 GCF_054177405.1 Leptonychotes weddellii | reverse complement strand
AAGAATAGAATAGAGGAAGAAGTATGACATAATAGTTCTCTTTTTTTTAAGTGGTCTTTTTAGTTTTTCTGTAAAATCTCTGCAAAAGTAATCTGTGGAAATACTAGTTTTAACATGAAAATAATGTGAAAATTATTATTAGAGTTTGTGGAGAACAAGTTGAACAAAATGTTGTTTGCCATTAAAAGTCACTCAAATGTTTAGAGTTCCCTTACATTTCAAGGTGTTTTTACAAAATTTTTTTCAGTTTTAATAAGATATAATTGACATGCAACATTGTATAAGTAATCAGTATATCTATTATGGAAAATAGATAGTCTCAAAAAATTAAAAATGAAACTACCATCTGCTCCAGCAGTTTCACTTCTATATATCCAAGGGCATTGAAAGAACTGTTTCAAAGAGTTATCTGCACCTCCACGTTTATAGCAGCGTTATTTACAATGGCCAAAACATGGAAACAACCAAAGTGTCTATTGACAGATGAATGGATATATATATATGGGTATATATATATATGGGTATATATATATATGGATATATATATCCATATGCATATATTATTATATATATACTATATTTGTGTTTTATATATTATTCATGTATATATAAATTGGAATATTATTCAGCCATAAAAAGAAGGAAATTCTGCCATTTGTGACAACATGGATGGATCCTTGAGGGCCTTGTTCTAAATGAAATAAGTCAGACAGAGAAAGACAAATACTGTATGATCTCATGTATATGTAGAATATAAAAAATATTTTTTCTAGATGAGAAATGTGAAAAAGATTTCAATATATTCGTCATTTAAATGAACACAAAAGGAAGTATGGCAGAGAATTAAGTGGTCTTCAGATTTCTTTCACTGAATCAGCTACAAAGGTAGAAAATACTGATTGTTTTTAAAATTGTGAGATTTTAAAAATTTTCAAACATGTATACAAGGGTATATTTCAATCCACTTGTTTATTCACTTACATTGGGTCAAAGCAATGTTTGATAACCAAGAGAGAAAATAAAAAAATAAATCCAGAAAATAATAAAATGATAAATAGGGACCATGGGATAACTTTAATTCATTTAATGTCTGAACAATTAAAACTGTTATTGTCTTAATCATTTTTAAACCTAGAAGCAAGTGACAGTTTAGTTTGATGAACTGTTTTCACAATTTACTATAGTAGTGGAAATCTACTTCTTAAAATTTGAGAATTTTTATTTTGTTTTCTTTAAGAGAAACTGAAGTAACAATTATGGTCTCAAAAACTGAAAAATTGTCTTTTTCTTCTTTTCTGATAAGACAACTGCCGTATTTCACTGGCCCACACAGATTTCAGTTTAGAGGTTTGTGTTTTTCCTTCTCAAGCTGAAAAATAAATGTCACCAACATTAAGCAGCAGGACGTCTCCTCTGGTGCAGTATTTTCGGTGACAGGGATGACACTAATAGTAGAGAGGAATTTGACATCGGCGGCTATAGCAGATGAAAAACATTCATCTCAAGTTTTTGTATTTGCCTGAAAATTTAGTATCTTAAACTTCTCAAAATTGAGTGAATCAGTTTTCATTTAATCTTTTCAGGGAATTTATTTGACATCTTTGATTTAAAATACTTTGTGTTTTTTAATAGTTTTAATTTTTTTCCAGAGAAATATTGAGTATGGCTGCGAAAATTTGCTTCCTAGGCTCATTTAAAAATCTCCAGAGCTACATGAGATGCATTAGATAAGATGTACAAAATAAATAATACATAAGAAAAATCTTGTAAAAACTCCCACAAAATGTGCTAGAAACAATAGAGGCAATGATAATATTTATGTTGACTGACCAGTTATTAGATGCCTGATTGCTTTCACATGCTTTATTTCATTGAATCTTCACAAAACTCCTATGACATTATTATTCCTATATTGCATCTGATGAAACTGACTCACAACCGTGAGATGAGTAGCAGAGTTGGAATTTGAATGAGAATATTCTTGATAATAAACTTGTGTTTCTAAACAGTTGCTTTAAAAAATGCAACACTGAGACTCTAGGTGGGAGTCTGTCAGGAACCTAGGATGCTCATTTGGAAGAGACAGCCCTCCCTGAGAGCCCTAAGTCTATAGTCATCAACCTAGGAGAGAATCTCCACAAAATAGCTTGTAATGTATACTTACCGAAGGGACAAATAAAGGAGAAAATAGTTTTAAGTGAATGGCATCACATCTTAGTTATTTGTGTTAACTACATCAAGGACTCCTTGAGGCTTGGATATCAAAGATTATGTTTTTTGAATACATACAAATAGAACATCACTTAAACATATGGGACAAATGTAATTAAAAGTGGGACTGTCATAGAAAGTGCATTCGAATAGTCCCTTTCAGTTTATGGCACCATAGGGAAGGGCAGGAATGAGCCCTGAGGTTCTAGGTGCCTGAAAGATGGCAGGATGTGGGAGGGTTGGGGAGCAAGAGTAGAGTGTGAGAAATGAAGCCAAGGGAAAGACAAGGGAAGGACAGCAAGAGAACTTTCCTCGTTTTGCCCATCACTCGTGATTGCTAGTACACCAGCACACTCCTAGAATAGAAAGCCTTTGAGAGCAATATCTTTTCTTACTCATCTTTGAATCCCTCATAATCTTGATTCCAGAGTCTTGCTCAGTTTTGAGCTCAATAAATGTGTAGTGCACAGGAGAATGAATGCATGACAATACACACATGACTTTGGAAAATCCAGTTTGAACTTCTTTTTATCTGAGAAACTAATACTAATCAGATTGTGTGTGACACATAATCCAAAATTGTATTGGAAATAAAGAGAAAAGAGTAGACGGCATTGTTAACTGAGGGCTTGTGAACATGCCCTAACAGTGTTCAAAATGAATATATTGGTGGAATCATGGTGCTTTAGTGTTTGTAATATGGCTGAACTACTTAAGTCCTTTTCTGTTGTTAACAGTTTCTCTTGTTCTGGTTTTTGTGTGTTTTAAGAACTGAATTATTTTATTTATTTTTAAGTTTTTATTTAAATTACAGTTAGTTAACATACAGTGTAATATTAGTTTCAGGTGTACAGTATAGCGATTCAACAGTTCCATACGTCACCCTGTGCTCATCATAACTCATGCACTCCTTAGTCCCCATCACCTATTTCACCCATCCCTCCACCCATCTTCCCTCTGGTAACCACCAGTGTGTTCTTTATAGTTAAGTCTGTTTATTGGTTTTCCTCCCTCTCTCTTTTTCCCCATTCCTCATTTGTTTTGTTTCTTAAATTCCACATATAAGTGAAGTCATATGGTATTTGTTTTTCTCTGACTGACTTATTTTCCTTAGAATAATACTGTCTAGCTCTATCCCTGTTGTTGCAAATGGCAAGATTTCATTCATTTTGTGGCTGAGCAATATGCCATTGTATGTGTGTACCACATCTTTATTCATTTATCAGTTGATGGACACTTGGGCTGTTTCCATAATTTAGCTATTGTAGATAATGATGCTATAAACATTGGGATGCATGTATCCCTTTGAATTAGTATTTTTTATTCCTTGGATAAATATCTAGTAGTGCAATTGTTGGATCATAGGGTAGTTCTATTTTTAATTTTTGGAGGAAACTCCATACAGTTTTCTACAGTGGTTGTACCAGTTTACATTCCCACTAACGGTGCAAGTGGGTTTCCCTTTCTCCATATTCTCGCCAACACCTGTTGTTTCTCTGTTGTTGATTTTAGCCCTTCTGACATGTGTGAGGCGGTATCTCATTGTGGTTTTGATTTGTATTTCCCTGGTGGTGAGTGATGTTGACCATCTTTTTATGTGTCTGTTGGCCATCTGGATGTCTTCTTTGGAAAAATGTCTATTCGTGTCTTCTGCCCATTTTTAATTGGATTAGTCATTTTGGGGGGTTATTGTTACGATTCATTTTTCTGCATGATTTCCTTGGAAGTGAATACAAATTACTGGCATAATGGGATGACTTTCTGGGAACCCTGAGAGTAGAATAGCATAGGAAGGAGTGTTGCTGGCAGGCAGAAGCAACAATTCTGTTCTTAGATACATATTGACTTCTACCACCCATCTGTGTGGTTGTGTCATTCTTGGTTTGAGATACTTTCAAGAGGTTCCAGGAGTCCTGGAACAGTTTCCTGGGCAATGAAGAGTTGAGTAGTGTATCATCAGTCTATGGAAAAGCTCTGTCAGGAAAGAGAAAACAACTTGAACCACAAACATCTAGTACTGAGTAGGGGCTATACATAGTGCTAAGCAAGAGGTGCAGAGCAGGAGAGAGATCAAAGACCAAGGTCTGAGGAAGGTCAATGTGCAAATGGTTCTGGAACTAGTTCTGTCCAGGGTGGCACCATTCTTGAATGCTGTGCACTTTTAGGAATAGGGACTGTGTTCTGAGAGGGACTTAATCATATCTATTTGGGATTTTATGGTACTTATATGGATTTGAGGATCCAAAGTAAATAAACTGAACCTCAAGAATTTTTTTTATTTTAAAAATGTCTTGTTTTCCAACATTCCAATATTGTGGTTATTGACGTTGTACAGACTTAGTTTAATGTAAACATTTATGATCCTGAAGCATTAATGATTGTTATGAAAATATTCACTTATTTGAAGGCTTTTTTATATATGGAAGAGAATCAAAGTGCTTTGCATCTGCAAACTGTTCATGGATTATGAATGTGAGTTCTAGAAGTACACAAATGAGTTTGAATGCTGGCTCTGCCATTTGGTAATTATATAATTTGGGGCAAATTTCTTAAATTCTCTCTGCCTTACTTATGTATAAAATTGGGTACCTGGGTTATAAGAGCAAATGAGATAATACATGTTCATGCTTTGTTCAGTAATAAGTACATAATAAGGGATGATGCTGAAAGAATTTGGGGAGATATTATTTTTGGTCAGCAAAGTCACCTTTAAGGCCAGCTTTTGGCTCTTTCCTGTAAGGGCAGGCAAATTTATGTTTTGTTCATGGAAATCTTGAATGTTTATGCCCACTGAGAACATTTAGAGTGATGATTATGTTGATATGACCCATATTCACATCGAAATTGCTCTTTAAATGCCATTCATTCATAATTCTTTGATCATCTTTGTGTTTAACAAAATTGATAAAATTGCTTTCACTGTTTCTTTCTAATAAAAACCTTTTGGTGTTCCTCTGGACATTTTATTGATAAACTCTCCCTTAAGCATACATCCAAATTAAATGTGAGAACCTGCAGCTAAAAGAAATTGCTTCCAGGCAACGATTCACTAGGATGAAAAATCAATAGCAGTTTCATTAAGGAAGGAAAGATAGTTTAGACATACTTCTACCTAACTTCCTTCTTACTGAAAGAAAAGGAACAATTGCTGATTATGTCTTTCCTTTTAGATATAGTATTCATATCTGAGTAACGTGAATGCTGTATGGTAAGACTATACGTGTCCCTTCAAATCTGCTGGTTTCTTGAATAGAGCTTGTCTTTACATTTTGAGAAACTGACACTCACTTAAAGCACTGTTTCTTTAATCATGTCATGCTGAGCCTACTACAAGAGAAATCTTTACAGCCAAGAAATCCTACGATATATTTGAATTAGTTAAATTTCAAATTTCTTTCTAAGTTTATGCTCTAATTCCTTCTTCCTCGCCATCTATTTCTTGGTTGACAGCTGGATGGAGAGATGGGCAGATAGATAAAAGGACATATGGATGAGTGGTGGATGAACAGATGGATGCGGCAGGCAAGCAGGAAGGAGAAAAACAGAAAGGCAGGAGGGATCTAGAGTGTAGCATAGTGGTATGT
Source organism: Leptonychotes weddellii (assembly GCF_054177405.1). Lineage (NCBI taxonomy): Eukaryota > Metazoa > Chordata > Mammalia > Carnivora > Phocidae > Leptonychotes > Leptonychotes weddellii. The sequence goes on along the minus strand of NC_138371.1, from coordinate 84,584,513 downwards.
GTGCTTCTAACTGTGCTTTCCAGCTGTATGACACTGGGCAATTTATGCTCGTTCTTTCTGCCTGAGTTTTATCACCTGCGAAAAGATCATAATCATAGTACCTCAGGACTGTGAGGACGAAAATGAGTTATGTGAAGTGTTATAATCAGTGTCTGTTGCATGATAGGCACTATATGGCTATATAATTTTGAGCTGTATTATTAGTAACATTGTTGAAAAAAGATAAAGAGATAGGTAAGGCAAATACAATGAAAATTTTAAGATGCCATTTTATACTACAACAATGCAAATTAAAATAAATTGCATTTTAGCTAGAAGGAACAGAAAATGGCTTCTGGGTTATTTCAGATGGGAGTTGGACAGTTTGGGCCATGAAATGTCCCAAAAGGAAGATGTATTTACCTACAGGGTGGGATATTAGGTGAGGTGGAACCACATCCATGCAATAGGGTATCACTCTTTTTCAAGACATTTCAGTATTGAGGAAACTTTCATATGGGGACCACACTGTGCTCTGAACTGAGTTAAGGGACTTAAAATCTTTTCCAAAGCATGGTGAAATGGTTAGTTTTTCATAGTGTAGGATTAATCAGGACACTCATTCCAAAGATAGAGAACTTTTATCATAAATCGTTGCATGTCCCATATCAGGTGTAAATGTAGTGATAGGATGTTGTTTCTCTTGTGGTAGCAGCAGGCAACATAAGAAACAAAGTTTTTCAGCAACTTTATTATAAAATGCTGTTTCAAACTCTCAAGTTTAACTAGCCCAATCAGTCTTCACTTAACACATTTCTTTCAAGACCTGTGAGATTCACTCAGTAATAACTAAGCATGATTGCTAACATTTACTACTTTTTCTTAACAGTCAGGCACTGTTCCAATTGCTTTGCATGGATTTTATATTCTTTTGCCTCACCTGGATTGTTAGGAGGTTGATAATGTTGCTATTTTGATTTTGTAGATCTGGAGACTGAAGCACAGAGAGGTTAAGTACCCAGCCCAAGGGCACACAGCACATCAGTACCAGAGCCTAGATTCAAACTCTTTTTTTTTTTTTTTTAAAGATTTTATTTATTTGACAGAGAGAGACACAGCGAGAGAGGGAATACAAGCAGGGGGAGAGGGAGAGGGAGAGGGATAAGCAAGCTTCCCGCAGAGCAGGGAGCCCGATGTGGGACTCGATCCCAGGACCCTGGGATCATGACCTGAGCTGAAGGCAGTTGCTTAACCAACTGAGCCACCCAGGCGCCCTAGATTCAAACTCTTTGTGATTCCAGATCCTGGGTCCTAAACTGATGCTTTATATAATCAGTGCTTAATATTTTTGAGTGGTTATAATATCTAGTGTTAAATATAGCAAGACAAAGATTTCTGCTCAACATGAGAGTTCCCTTCCAGCTTTGTAGGTTTGTGTCAAGCATGTGTACTTGAAGGACATTTTTAAAATTGCAGAAATAACCATCTCTTTTTCCTTCTAGTATAAAAGGAGATGAAGAGCCCTTCTTACTTTGCCTAATCATTGTTTAATTGCTTTCTTTCTGGTGTAAATTTTGCTAGAAGGAAGGAGACAAAAGGCTTTTTTTTTTTTTTCTTAATCCACTTCTAGCTACCAAAAGAAAAATGCCAGAAGAGCAAATATTATTGTGCCTGTTAGTTGTGAGATTGTTTTGATTGGTGGCCTGTAGGGAAGAGCATGTACTAACCTCTGCCCATGATGCCCAATATGTGTGTCTCCTGGTTCAGATTGAACTTTGTCTACTGGCCTTGAAAGGGCTTGGTGGCTGCAGGTGGCAAGTGTGGTAAGAAATGTGTTACTGATGGAGGGCCTCCCATGCAACGTGGGCTCATATACATGCACTGACTCATTTCCTTACAACAACAATGTAAAGAAGGCCCGGTGATCCCTGTATTGCAGGTAAGAAGAGCTAGGTATATAGAAATTCCAAAATTTGCTCAAAGTCACACAGCTCATGAGCAACAGAATTAGTTCTGAATTCAGATCTCTGGGATTACTGCCCACTTTCCACCTTCCCATAGAGCCTTTTATTATAGTTCAAGCATGTGATCTAGAGAATGCTTTTCCCCATTGCTTCTCACTGGGCATGAAGTGTAGCTTCCAGCTGGTATGATTTTTCTGGAGTCTCTCACATTCCCTTGCCTCCTTTTTGATCCAGATTGTTCAGCCATGTGGAGACCACTTTGCCACTGCATCTGGCTTTGCTCTCTGCTCATAGATAGGGGTGGAGGAGGCAAACAGCCCTTGGCATTTTACAGAGTAAAAGGACCTGAATCCAGATAACGGTTGTCATGAATCAGTGATTTCATTCCTTGGTCCTGGCACTGCATTTCTTTGAATAGACTTTAGGGCCCCTATCTATAAAATGGATAATTGGAGTTATCTAGCCTGTGGTTACAGAGGGCACTGCTGTGAGTCTCCAAAAGAAAGTTTGTAGAAATACCTACAAGAGTAGCATTCAAATCAATGCTGGTTTTATCAGTCTTATATAGGAGGCAGTTAGGATAAGTAATCATTAAGTTTCATGACTTTTTGACTACGGTTTGATTTCAAAACTTGGGGCAACAACTTTGAATTTGTATGAGATCTTTAGCTTGGAAAAGTGCTTTTACCATTCCTCACTCGTTCCTATTTTCCTATTTCCTGTTAGTAAAAGAAAGTATATTTGCACTGCCACAGTGTTTGTAGGTATTATTTAGCTTATTGACATCACATGCTTTTTTGGGTTCTTTCAGTAGGGATGGACAAGGCTGATTGTGCATGGTTTTGCCTATAGATTCCCAAAGCCAGTTCTTGTCTAATTGAGTCAGTGAGTCAGCTTACATTTATGGAGCTCTCAGCTGGGGGTGGGGTGGAACCAGGCATTTTCACCAGAATTGAACATCTGCTCAGTGCTTCAGTAGCCTGAGCCTCCAGACTCTGGCTAGCCTAATGGACTCGCCACCGCGTCTCTGCTATTGAACAGTGATTAGTATACAGATTGGGACATATTTGGTTTCAGTTCAGTCTGTTCCCACAGATGAGGCCTGAGTATGATCACATCATATAAATTATTTAAGGTGCAGCGTCTATGTAATCTGAGCCATAAGTAAAAGTTGGCCCACCGTCTGTTCTGTCACCCTGGAGGACTCTTTGTTTTCCAAAGGAAATAGTCCATCTTGTGAACTGACATCATTAGAGTCATAAAAATTCAAATGTGCCTTGAGCGATTTCTTTACTTTGGCATAAAGTCTCAAGTACAATATCCAAAAGCTTAGCATTCTCTAACTGTTGGCTTAGGGTTAGATGGAAGAAATTTCTAGAACACTAATTGCAGTTCCAAAACAGTGTTACTAGTTAGAATCTGAACAAATTTGAATCTGTACACACCATTCATTTTCACTGATTCTGAAAAGTTCAAGTTTTTTTTATTTGTGAATTTAGTTTGATTAGAAATACATTTAGTCATGGATTTTTTGGATGGTGAAGTAGACTACAGAGATTATTCTTGTACAATCTGTTTAGTTTGTCTGTGAAGAACTCCTGGGTCTACAAACAAAATCGACCTGTTGAAGGTCACATGGGGTTAGAACAGGAACAGAAGTGACCTGACTTCTGAAGGAGCCTTCCTGTTACATCATCTCCCATCCACATCCTCTTATTTCAGTAAAGAATCACAGCCTAGGTCTCTGTCATGTTCATTTCCCCACTCTGGTTTCAGTGAGTTGGAAATAGAAGGGTAAAGGGGAACTAAATCTATCTCCCCTTTCCTCTTGTTGAATCACCTTGCCAAATATAGTTGCTACATTCTATTCTTATCCTGTGTGGATAAGACCTGCTCCTTGAGCCTGTTCTTTTTTTTTTTTTTTTCTTTTTCTCTTTTCTGAATGCATGCAGTGAAAACTTTGGGGTAGACCATGGCAAGTGACAGCATCCCTGAAGTTAAAACTGCCAGTAGTTACAGGCCCGCCGTGGAAGCGTTTATAACTCATGCTCCTTAGAGGGAAAGGATAACAACACAAAGTGTCCAGAGCTTTGTTCCTGTCTTCTGTGACAGGAATTCTGAACTGGAGCTGCCTGTCAGGACCGGGGAACCTGGCCTCCTGAGTGACTTTGGGGAAGTGCAACTTTAATTTGGCTTCCCTATTTAAGAAAATTAACTAGATTCAACCAACGGAGTTTAAACGGATGTTAGTTTCTTCCCTTTGGTATCTTTCCTTTCTCATCCTAGCCTGTGCTGGTCTCCAGAACTGGGAGAACAAAGTAGGCAACAACCTTGAACACTGCAAAGCCCCAGGGCAAGACTCCTGTGAGTGCTGGTATGGCTGGTGGTTTGGCATTCTCTTCATGGAGGCATTTATACTTCAAGTCTTCTTTGTTAGGCACTCAATTTAGAAGTCCTTTAAAAAGTCCCTTTAATTCTAGTTCTTTAAAGTAGTTCTTCCTAAGCCCCCAAGCAAAACAATTTCCCAAATGATGAATTCCTTAAAAATGCATGCGGTTTAGGACAGCAGTGGTAAATAATTGGCAATTCAATAGCTTTAAGTCCTTTTTACTCTCTGGAAGCTCTTGACTAAAGATGGCACTCACATAAAACAACCACAAAGGACATAGTTGCTTAAAACAATAATGCCTCGGAGGACATGTTTTCTTCTGCCAAAATATATTCTTTGATTGTTTCCTGGTAATTAGAACTAGCCTCCAGCAGAACCGAAGGAGGCAGTTTCCCCGGCAGGGCTGCCCCTCCCTCCCTCTCGCACACTTGGAACCTCGCAGCCCTCTGCTTTTTAGAAGACTGGCTCCCTTCATTCTGATGATCCAGATCAGATTATGTTAATGTCTATAATATCAGTTGCTTCTCATAGAAACGCTCACCTCCCCATAGGTTGATTTTAATGTGCAAAATGTCTTAACCCAAAGGACTAAATCCCCCACTGTGGCAGGCAGGCTCCTCTCAATTGAAGTTCAGAGGACTTTTCATGCTGGAGACCCACAAAGAACACCACATAGGCCAGCGTCTTACTCTGCTTATGTGCGAGGCCACTTTTTTATTTGGCATATCCTAGGTTTTATTTTCCTTATCAGGTCAGGCCCTGGTGCAGGTAAGATGCCTTAGGCTAAGGAAGGTGGAAAGCAAAGTTTAATTATGAAGAAGGAAGAATGGAATTTGTTCGAGATGTTACCGACTATTAACAGTACCGTGTTAAAAACTAGCTGGCAATTTCAATTCAGCATTTCCTTGATTTTCTAAGTTTTTAAGATTCTTAACATTTTCTTTTTTTTTTTTTTAAGACTTTATTTATTTATTTGACAGAGAGAGAGACAGCGAGAGAGGGAACACAAGCAGGGGGAGTGGGAGAGGGAGAAGCAGGCTCCCCGCAGAGCAGGGAGCCCGATGTGGGGCTCCATCCCAGGACCCCGGGATCATGACCTGAGCCGAAGGCAGACGCTTAACGACTGAGCCACCCAGGCGCCCCAAGATTCTTAACATTTTCTTAATTATAGAATTAATTAGCATGTTATGGAAGAATCATTAGATGGCGGAATTCATAAAGCCTCTGTTTTTACAAACCATTATTTGCACAACAGAGCACTGTGGTTTTCATTACAGTCAGGAGAGCAGTTGGGCCAAATTGCACCCTGTTCCTAGATTGTGAGAACTCACATGTCTCTTATCTTTTTGACTGGTTATCATTTTGCACAGAGATGGCTATTTTCCTTAGAAACTTCCCAAGGTATAAAGATAGGTTGGAGAATTTGGAGCCTGGGGTTGCTTTGTGCTTTTTCAGTTTTCTTTTCTCCTTCGTTTTTACTAAGATAAAATCTCAGGGATGATTTTATACGTATTATCAAAGGAATAAAAAGCCCTAATGCTCTTTGCAGTATCCTTTTATTGTTCCTTCCCTGTCTGGATTCTTGGTTCTCGGGTACTTGCCCCCACCTCTGGTGGTCATGAGCAACCAAGCCCAAGGAGACTGTGTCTGGCATCAGCTTTACCTTTATTTACACTTGGCTGTCCAGTTTACTGTGGGAATTCACCATGGCAACTCTTGCAGCCCTGCTCTGACCAGAAGGGATTGTTGCCACACAGTAGTATGATACCATTATATAATTATGTATCATAATTTCTGTCTTTTTTTTTCCCCACCCGATTCTACTGAAATCACACCTACCTCCTCTTCTCCATAATCAATGTCTCTTGGCTTAGAAATTGTGCCATTTCCAGCTTTCTGAAGGTGGTGGAAGGGAGAAGGGAGGCGTGTCTAATAAAGCTACATTATTTGGAGGGGAGCATTCACTTAGTTGGCCATGATATAATTTCCAGTTGATAATCTTTCCAGCCTATCAACCAGAAATTATACCTAAAAAATGTAATAAGCTTCCTTATCTCTATAGTTTCAATTTTCAGCTTCTCCAGTGAGCTGGAGATATAGATATGAGGCAAACATTCTGTTTGTTATACTTGATTGATGAACCCTTGTTTGCTACATTTAACTTTTAAAGTAGATAACCTTGACAGAATTCTACATTTTTTCTAAAATTAAAACTCCATGATATGCTCTTTTCCGTGACTGGTCTCTATTTTCATCAAGGTAGGTATTGCCCACCTTGCCATTAAAACTACAAAGTGAACTGTTAGCTCTCTTATTTGCATGTCAAAGACCACTGATGTCCTATAATGCGTTCTTTCAGCCCAAATGCCATTCCTCTGTGTGTTCATACAGTTTCTGTGCATCTGGATCCACAACTATTCTGCTTTTTTATTTTTTCCAAAACCTTTTTTTATTGTGGTAAAAAACACGTGCTGTAAAATTTACCATCTTAACCAGTTTTAAGTCTACGGCTCAGTGGTAAGGATAGTCACATTGTTTTCCAACAGATCGCCAGACATTTTCATCTTTCTGCCCTGAAAAAATATACCTACCAAACATTAATTCCCCAATGTCCTCCCTTTACCTCTGGGAACTAATCACCTTTCTGATCACTGTTTCTATGTTTTTGACTACTTTGGATATTTCATATGAGGGGAATTACACAGTATTTATCCTTTTGTGACTGGCTCATTTCACTTAGTAAAATGTCCATGTTGTAGCATATGACAGGATTTCCTTCTTTTATAAAGCTGTATAATATTCCTTTATATGATTATAGCACATTTTCTTTATCCATTCATATATTGGTGGATGTTTGGGTTGCTTTCAACTCCTAGTTATTGGGAATAATGCTGTGATGAACATAGATATGCAGACATCTCTTCAAGATTCTGCCTTGAATTCTTTTAGATCTATACCCAGGAGTGGGCTCACTGGATTACAGGGTAGTTCTATTTTAAGTTTTTTAAGAAACGCCTGTACTCTTTTCCATAATAGCTACTCCATTTTACATTCCCATGAACAGTGTACAAGCGCTCCAATTTATCCACATTCTAACAGTTGTTATTTTCTGTTCTTCTGATAGTGACCATCCTAATGGGTATGAACTAATATCCTATAGTAGTTTTGATCTGTATTTATCTTATGATTAATAATGTGGAACAGTCTTTTCATATGCTTTTTGGCCATTCATATATAATTTTGGGGGGAATTATTTAATCAAGTCCTTTGCTCATTTTTTAAAATTATTTGTTTTGTTGTTGAAATTCCTTAAATATTCTGGATATTAACTTATTATTTATTTGAGTTGCAAATATTTTCTGATTCTGTAGGTTGGTTGCCTTGCCATTCTGTTGTTTCCTTTGATGCACAAAAGTTTTTAGTTTGATGTAGTCCCATCTATTTTTTCTTTTGTGGCCTGTTCTTTTGATGTCATGTCTAATAAAACATTGTAAAATCCAAAGTCCTGAAGATTTCCCCCTGTTTTCTTCTAGGAGTTTTATAGTTTTAGTGCTTATCTATTTTGAGTTAATTTTTGTATATGGTATAAGATAAGGGCCCTACTTCATTCTGTGCAGTGGACATCCAATTTTCCCAACACCATTTGTTGAATGTTTAGTCTTTCCCCATTGTGTAGTCTTGGCATTGTCTATTTGTACTGAGATTCCATGTGAATTTTAGATGTTTTTTATATTTCTTTATGTTTTTTATATTATTTTTATAATTTAATATGTTATATTAAAAATGTCATTAGGATTTTGATAGGTATATTACTTTGAATTTGTAGATTGCTTTGGGTAGCATGGACATTTTAATAATATTAAGTCTTCCACCTCATGGGCGTGGATAGCTTTCTATTTATTTTCCGTTTCTTTGAGTACCATTTTGTAGTTTTCAGTGTACAAGTCTTTTACCTCCTTGTTTAATGTATTCCTAAGTATTTTATCCTTTTTGATTCCCTATAATAAGTTGCTTTCTTAATTTCCTTTTGGAATTGGTCATTGTTAGTGTATAGAAACACAAGTGAATTTTGTGTGTTGATTTTGTATCCTGCAACTTTGCTGAAATTGTTTATTAGTTGTAACCATTTGTTCCCATCCATGGAATCTTTTGAGTTTTCTACAGATGAGATCATGTCATATGTGATCAGTGATAATCTCACTTATTCTTTTCCAATTTGGAAGGCATTTATTTATTTTTTTCTTATCTAATTTCTCTCACTAGGACTTCCAGTAGTATGCTGAATAATAGTGGTGAAAGTGGGCATCCTTGCCTTGTTCCTGATCTTAGAAGTAGAGTTTGCAGTTTTTTACCATTGAGTACGATGTTAACCGTGGACTTTTTGTATATAGATTTTATTATGTTGAGATAGTTTCCTTATACTCCAAGTCTGATCAGTATTTTTATCATTAAAGGATATTAAATTTTATCAAATGTATTTTCTGTATCATTTGATATGATCATGTGGTTTTTTGCTTTATCTTGCTTAAACAGTTTATTGCATTGATTGATTTTTATATGTTGAACCATCCCTGCATTCGATGTATAAATCCCACTTGGTCATGGTGTATAATCCTTTTAATGTGCCTTTGAATTAGGTTTATTAGTATTTTGTTGTGGATTTTTGCCTCAGTATTCATCAAGGATATTGATCTATTGTTTTCTTATTGTGTCTTTGTCTGGTTTTGGTGTCAGAGTAATACTGGCCTCATAGAATGAGTTTTGAAATGTTCTCTCCTCTTTGATTCTTTGGAGGAATTTGAGGAGGATAAGCCTCAGTTCTTCTTTAAATGTTTAGTTGAGTTCTCTAGGGGAGCCATTTTGTCCTGGGCTTTTATTTCTTAGGAGTTTTTGATTACTGTTTCAATTTCTTTAATCATTTGCGCATTTATTTAAATGTAGTGATACAATTTTCTTGATTTCCCCTCCCTCCTAAACAACACACATATTGTATTGACATTATTGGTGAAGGAAAGGAATATTACAGTACTCCTTTAAAAATGTAAGAGAGTAAAATAATTTAGAAATGGTAGGCAGAATATTGCATTTGTTCTAATACTCTCAAGTCTCATTCCTTTCTGCAAATAGCTTTTGATCAACTTTACCAAGAAAACAAACAAGCAAACAACAGCAAAAAAAGATCAGGCAAAATATCTCTCTACTGTCAGTCTCCTTTCTACTGCATTTCTTTGTGTACATATTATTGCCTCCTTTCTCCTATGTCTGGGGCAGGTAGATCCCTTCTACCATTTTGGTCTCATCTCTTCCCTTGAACTCTCTATTCTGGTAATCTCTTTCCATTCACTTCCTCCAATAAGTAGTCCTACTCTCCTCTTATCTTGGTTCTGTTTCCCTGTCCCTTTCTCTTCATCTCTTAAAAATGCTTTTCTTTTCAACATCATTTACATTTATTTACTGCTGGTATTTCTAACATCAAATTGTGAAAGACTGTGATAGAAAGAACAAGCTTGGGCTGCCCGTGGACGCCGCCGAGTAAGCATCGTTAAAGTCTCCCCTCCCACCGCCGTCATGTCTAAGTCAGAGTCTCCCAAAGAGCCTGAACAGCTGCGGAAGCTCTTCATCGGAGGTTTGAGCTTTGAAACAACCGATGAGAGTTTGAGGAGCCATT